>NW_021510863.1:0-63481 GCF_001605985.2 Dendrobium catenatum | reverse complement strand
GATAGATTTTCATATTCAAATTTTTGAAAAAATCTACCATACAACCCTTCAACCCATATTCCAGTAGGAAGTTTAGAGTTCAAATTAACTCGGATGTATGCTCTAGCAAATTCTCTTCTTCCCCACCTGAACATATTGCCATCTACTAGTAATGGAGTTACAATCCTAGAGACAATTCTAGTGATATTGGATTCATCCCAGCAGTGATGGGGTAGGTGAGGAAGACGAACCCAAATTGGGGAAGAAACCCCCTCCAATGAACTAGGGGAGAATTTAGGAGTCCATTTGTCTAAACCAATTGCAAAACCTCCTACAAACCAAGGTCCTCCATTGAGGACTTCTTCCATGGCTTCATGAGATTGAAATGAACATAATAGCCAATCTAGACCAAGTATGGTTATATGAAATCCTCCATAATTCTTCCATTGTTTTCTCAGTTCAATAGAACATTTAGAGAACGGAACAATTTTTGCAAGGATTTTAACCACCAAAGATTTGTTCAAAACTTGCATATTAGATTTTTCTTTCATAATATCCAGTTGAACCACATTAGAATATTCAAACTTATCAAGATTTTTATTCCAAGTGATTTTAATGTGTGGTTTTTTGATCCACACATTAGAATTATCCGAATTTGAAGAAAAATTAGGAATCTTGATGTTGAGGTCAATATCCTTGTTGTTCTTCAAAATATCAACAAATGTACTCTTTGAAGAAGAGGCTTCTTTGTCATTAGCAACAAAAAAAGAATTTGGTAAAGGAGATGAAGGTAAATTGTAAGAAATTACCTCTTTTCCTTTACTAAAATCCGGCAATGGCTTGTGTTTTGTCAACAAACCTCCTTCTTTGATCACCAGAGGAGATTCTAAAATCCAAAAATTATGAGGGGAGATGCGTTTGAAGGAGAATCTACCTTTTGAATCCAACATTATTGGATTCGCGGTAGATAAAACGGCTTTGGTGTTCCGATCATCCTTGGATGATCGGTCACCTTCAACCATCTC
The DNA here is from genome assembly GCF_001605985.2 of Dendrobium catenatum. Taxonomy (NCBI): domain Eukaryota; kingdom Viridiplantae; phylum Streptophyta; class Magnoliopsida; order Asparagales; family Orchidaceae; genus Dendrobium; species Dendrobium catenatum. The sequence continues at coordinate 62,477 of NW_021510863.1, read as the reverse complement.
CAATTCAAGCACCCGAAATCTTCAAGTTGATCTTCCAATTCCTTCCTTAATTTGTGGAGCTTCTCTCTCTTCCTTGGACCGTCTCTTATGATATCATCTAGTGGAAGTTATGTTTCATCCATTTGATATAATATTTAATAAAAGTATTTTGTATTGATGAACATATTTTCTTATCTTTCCTAATGAGACTCTTCAAGGTCATGTGATTCAAGGCATATGCATCACTAGATCTCTATTGAGTTTGTAGGGGTGAAAAGGATATATGTTGACTTCCTAAAGTTATAATATTTATTTAAGAAAGTAGAATATTTTTGTCCTATGTCTAGGCGTGCCAAATTCCTATCTCAATATTCTTGGTTGTTCTTACATTCCTCCGTCAAGGTTATACATCACCCTATAATTTAACTACATATATGGCAATAATGTGAATTAAATAAATAGTGGGATAGTATAGAAAACATTTTTTAATAGTTATATAATGAAATTGTTCATTAATATTTAACATACAGTTTATATCATCAATCCAAAACTAGAGAATTAATCAGACATAGAATAAATAACTAGCAAACTTACTTTTTATTAAACTCATTGAATATTGAAAAATTAAGAGAGAGATATAACTAGGAAGGATCAAAGTATCTCCTCTTCACTACTTCTCCCTTTAACTCACATTATTGCCTCAAGAAACATAACCTAAACACTCTAAATGATTGAATATTGTACTTCTCTATCCTCACTTAGATTTTACTCTAAGAGTAAACTAAAAAGTTACTATAAAATGTATTAAATTTACAAAAGTGACCAAACACCCTTACAAACATAACATAATAACTATTTATAAAAATATATAAAAAAGGCAACTAGTACAAAAATGCTTGAAATAATGGCGAAGTAGTGCCCCTGAAGTAAAATAGTGCCTCAGTACTAAAGCTTTTGCACTATTGCAACACTTGCTAACGTGGATCAGTTATACAGTGAACAATTGCTTTTCTTCATTGATGGAACATGTCCCTAAGAAGTTATAACTACAACTCTAAGGTGCTATAGATATACGAGTGATGTGGCACCCAAAATTAAAAAAAATGGCATAAAGGCATGAGAAATTATTACACTTTTTATTTTTTTTTTTAGAGATGCAAATTGCATTAGATGAAAAAGAAAACCATTACAAACTAAAGCGGAAAAAAACTAATAGCCATCCTTTCAAAACAAAGTAAAAGGAAGCTTTTATTAAAAATAAAATTAAGTAAGATTAGAATATTTGAAAGATGCCTTCTCTTGATTAATATCCCATAATTCTTAATTAAGTAAAAAATAAAGAATAGTAGATTCTTAATTCTAAATATTTTATCCCCATCTTTCAAATTCCCACAAAAGCTTAATTTAAAATTGAAATAAAACTAAAAAAACATGACATGTAAGCTATGATCTTCAGGCTTGCACCACCATTGGATCTTCATAAAGATGACCAACTTCATACAAACCATGCTTTGAATATCAAGATACAAATCCATCCATCCGTTCATCCATAGAACTCCAAAGTTCTCCGATCCTTTACCACATTTGTCTTGATACTTACCTTTATCACCCATCATAATCTTAATGATGAGATAAAATGTGAGGTGCAACCAACACTTTCAACAACTCCCCAATTTCCTTCCTCTAAGGCTACCTTTGATTGGCCCAAAGAATTCAAATATTTATTAAATTTCATCTTATGATGAACTGTTTTAACTGGCAACTGAAATTTTCCATCATCAATTCCATTATCATTCACTTTCTTTAAAACATCCTTAAGATTAGCCTCAACCGAATATAAATTTATGGAATCTGAATCTATTTTAGCATTATCTTCAACAACCCTAGCTTTTAGATCTTCTCCAGCATTACTTTCTTTGATAACTCCTAACTTTTAGTGGAGACTCAATCTGGAGATATTTTTAAAAAAACTCATCTTGATGAATTTAAACGTCAATTCCTTTATCCATAACATCAGTTCTTCCAGAATTCTGAACCAATTCTCCGTCTTTAACTGGAATAGCCTTCAAATCAATAATTTTTTCTATAACCTGAATTGAATCTTCCAAAACCATACCTTCAGGATTAGCATCCATAACAAGCAAATTGCCTTGCTTAACTTGAACATGAGTATTAACTTCTTCCAATTATGATATATTTCCAATCTTAGGACCATGAGACAGAACATTAAACTTACTAGAAGTTTTCATATGAACGTGAGAGGAGTAAACCTCATTGTTCCCAATCAAATGATGAGCTACAGATTTCTGTTTTTGTCTTTTCTTCAATCTTTTAAACTTCACATGCATCCAAGGGCCTTATATATTTGAATCTTCACTAATAGTTTATTCTACACCCAAAGCTTTCTTCCCATTATTAAAAACTTCCTTCTAAGTCTTAATTTGATCTTCTTTCAGAGCTTCCGAGCACCTATCAACATTATGGCGTATCTTACCACATTTCAAACATAAAGATGAGATTTTAACATACTCAACTTTTTGGAAAATTTTACCATATAAACCGTCAATCCAAACTCCATGAGATAGTTTAGAGTCTAGATTGATTCAAACACATACTTGTGCAAATTCTCAACTTCTCCATTTAAACATTTTCCCATCCAAGAACATTGGAACTCCTAACTTTGAAATAATCTTTATAACATTAACATCATCCCAACAATGTAAAGGAAAATGAGGCAATCATATCCAAATTAGAGAAGATAACCCTTTTAATGAGGTTGGAGAAATTTGAGGTGTCCATTTATCCAACACTATTATATGTCCTCTCACAAACAAAGGACCTCCACTCAGCACTTGTTCCATAACTTGAAAATATTGAAACGAACACAAAATCCAATCAAGGCCCAAAAAGGAGAGGTGAAATTTCCCAAATCTATTCCATTGCCTCCTTAACTCAATACTACATAGAGAAAAATGAAAACCTCTCCCAAATACTTTTACTACAAGAGATTTCTAAAGTAGTTTAATGTTCTCACATACCTTATCCATATTCAGCTTTACCACATTTGAATCTACCTCATCTTTAGGTTTCAACCCAATCATTAACTAATCCAAACATGCTGCTTTTGGGAGTTAGAAGAACATTCAAACCTTCTTCCACAAGCCTTTCTTCATCTGATCTCAATTTTTTATCTTGAGTTATCTTAGCCAAATTCAAATTCATATTCATTGAATCCTGATTATCTGCATTACTTTTAGCAATAATTGGGTTAGCAAATATTTTAACCTTTAATTTGAAGCCGATGGATGAAGAAGCTTTCGAGTCATTAGTAGACCATAAATCCTTCTTCCAAGGAGAAAGAACATTCACATCCTTATTCTCAATATTATTTTTATAATCTCTTTCATTTATCCATCAACGATATATCCTCATGCAGAGAAGTTAGACATCCTTCATTGATGACCAGAGGATGTTGCTTAATCAATTCTTCCCAAAATGAAATGACTCTGCTTTTGGATCCGACATGAATTGAATCATTAGGATGCCACACAGATAAAAGAATGGAGGTATTACGGTCATCATCTGCCAATGACTGGTGATGCTCCACCACCATCCAATCAAACCAGGAATAGAGGATCTGAAACAAAATTAAAAAAAAATCAAACTTTCTCTCTCTAAAAACATGGAGCCTCTCTCTCTAGATTTCACTCAGTTCTGCCTAATTAAGAAATTATTACACTGTGGTATTCAAAAATAGTGAATTTGGTGCTCTTAAGCTACCTTTTGGTGCTCTTAAGCTACCTTTTTGACACTGCAACACTAACAATTTTGCAGCACTAATTGTGTTGCCTCCACAACACCTGCAAACAGCGAACTCGATGTCACCATGTCACATTTAGAGTGCCTTGTATATTACACCTAATTAAGAAATTTCTTCAATTTTTTTTATTTTTCCTGTACAAAAAGTAACTACAACAACACATTTTCATTGAAGATAAAACACAAAATAATATGTAATTTACACTTATCATCTTCTATATTTCAATGCTTTAAACCTTAATCCCAATCACCTCTCTTGTCTATATTTTATTAGCTAGGTCCAAATATTAGTTTCTCTTTAATCATGCTTTGGGGATTTATAAACTTTACTCAGCATGTTCGTTATATTTATATATTATTTAAAGGTAATGGGAATTTGAAGATTAATATACATTTTTGGTCAATTATAGAAACAATGTTTAGAAGGTTAATCTTCTCTTCTTCCTATAACGCAAACATGAATGTTCTGCTTGCTTTGATGAGTTTGCATTTTCAAATTTTCCTTCACTTGGGCACAATTTGAGGACCCACCCTCTGTTTAAGTGTTATTGCATCTACAACTACCCTTATAGCTACTAAACCCTTGGTATTCTCCCATCTTACATTCCCAAGGACATCTTCTAGATAAAAGAAAAAATATATTATCCTAATCTCTCAATTCGATATTTTAGAAAGTTTGGGATAGGGCCATCCTCTCCCACTAAGGATAAGACCAAATCTTATAAAAGGAATAAGAACTGATGTTTGAGGAGAAGGGCTGAGAAAGCAAAATGTTAAGACAGAACAACCTTCTGAACGTTGCATTTGATGTAGCTAAGTTGAAGTTAATCAATATTGCAGCTAAAGATTTTGAAGTTCTATATAAATCCTCTATAGCAAGTCTAAATTCCTTTCACCCACTGTCTGCTGCTGCTAGAGAAGAAAATCTAATCATAAGTTGTAGTCTGAATGCTTAAGAAGTGTAAAAGATACGATATCTACTAGAGTACAAGCCCACTTAAGGAGAGATAGGGAAATATCTCCTACTATTAAAAGACGAGTATAGTTAAAGAAGTGAGTCCTATTCAACCAATATACTATATGTCACCAACAAGAATCTAGAATACTTTCTTATGCTAAATGTCAAATAATTCCAACTAATAATAAAATCAATTTAGTCTAGTCAAATCCTTGGGATATGGATCATTAGTTTGCTACTGGGATAATCTCATTTCTTCTCCATTTTAGTTCAATCTAGAGATATCCCAGTTAAAACCTCTTGTAACTTTTTGGGTCAACATCCATAATGAGTTGATTAACAAAAGTAGCAAGGTCATGATTTGTCTCCTTGTCTAGATTTAAGGAGGTTGAAATTGACAAGCCGGCCACTTATGTTATCCAATGGTGATAAAGTCTGTTGTCCAAAAATGGTGACCACATCAACTGCACTAATGGCTCATAAGAATATTATGTTAGAATAAAATGTTAGAAAGGAAAATTTATTGAAGAAGTATGTGCTGTCAAAAAATACACTCATGTGGATCCTCATAATAAGCTGGGGAAATTGATTAAAGAAATGATTGTTCACTTTAAGGAAAGTATTTGATAGATAGATGAGCAAGAAGCTGCAAAATATGTAGAAATAAATTCATTAGATGAAGAAATAGTTGAGAGTGTATTCATGATAGATACATGACCATCTATATAGAAAGATAAGAGGAAGACACAAGTAAATCAAAAGAGGCTAGGATTGAAGAACAAGAGGAAGATGAAGAATATGTTCCTAATCTGACCAGCATGCATTTAAATCATTTAAGTAAAAATGGTCAACATATAGCACCGATTGAGAATAAAATGAAATATTTGATGGCTGCTATACTATCCCCTGAAGCAAAGAGGTTCCATCAGTTAAAGCTCATATATAATCTACTTCAGTTGAATATGTTCAAAATTGTAATAAATCTAGAGAAGCAATAAAAAAAAATAAAATTGAGGTTTTAAAATTACAAAAAAAAAAGATACAAAAAGTAGACATTGTTGAGATTGTTGCAACTTAGTTTTTTCGATTGTTAAGATTCATGCACATGTATATTTTTTGTGATTCCAAATATTATTATTTTAATTATAATTTCTCCTAACATATTTTGGATCTATTATTTTTACTATTTGTGTGTACTAACATTTCAAGAAAATCATACTCCATATTATTGAAGACTTCAAATTAGATTAGATTAGGGTTCATTATAAATGAAGTCTATATTTTCATTTTATTGAGTTTGAGAGAGTGTGACTGTAATTGAGTAACTGTGCACACACACACTGAGGGAGTGTTTAAAATTATAATTTTTTTAAACTTATCATACTGTACAAACTCATTTCGTATAGGACTATTTATTCAGTTATTTTCCCCTACGAGCAGTCAAACAAATTACAGGAAGAAAATTTTTCATGTCTTTCATATCAAAGGTCCTTAAAAATTGATGTGAAAAATATTTTTCTTCATGATTTTTCAAGAGCATGTTAAAAAGTGAGTTTGGGAGAGTGTTTGTCAGAGAGTTCTTATAAGTGGAGTGTGATGGGTTCACAAGTTTACTCAAAGGTATGAATTTCTTTAAGTTTTTGGTTATACTCTTCCTTTTCTTCTTTCTAGTTCCTAGAAAAAAGATCTTTGAAGAAGATCTGGTTCTTTGTACATACTTTGAGGGTATGAAAGGATGACATTTCTCTGCTGACACTTAGAGAGTGTAAAAAGATGATGGTTCTCTGCTGATACTTGGAGGGTGTGAAAGGATGATAGTTCTCTACTGACACTTGGAGGGTATTAAAGGATTGAACCACTATAAATCTTTCTATCTTTTTATTTTTCACATTTATTTTTTATAATTTATTTATTGTGGTTGAAAAGATTATTATAATCTAAAATAATATTATTGTTAAATTTAAAATTGTTTTCTAATAAAAAATCCAAGAAAAATTTTAAATTACTAATTCACCACCCCTCTTGGTGAGCTTTAGGATAATTTCTTAGGTTTAATAACCTATATTGAATCAACAAGTGATATCAGAGCTTTGTTTCAAAACTATAAGTTTAGATTACTTTTTAAAAAATTGTAATGGTTACTTTTGGAAACTGAAACTCACCTGAAGGGTATTCAATCACTAGACCTCCGTTATTTAACAATATCCCTTTCAATTTTTGAAAAACATGAATATTTACATTTCTTCAATCACTTGATTATCGCATGTGAATTTTAGTTCATGAAGGGTACACTAGGCCAACTAGATTTATACATGGTATTAGAGTTTAAACACCTTTTGTTGACTGGGCTATAGAAGAACGTGACTTAGCATAATTAAATATAAAATGTTTAAATAGTTTCTTTTATACACTTAACTCTGAGGATTGCATGTGGGTTTTTACTTGCAAAAGTGGAAATTACATTTGGTATAGGCTTTGTATTACATATGAAGGGACTAATGAAGTAGAATAATCTAGATTAAATATCTTGTAACATGAATATGAATTATTTTGCATGAAACCCAATGAATCCATTTCTAACATGTAAACCAAATTTACTCAAATTGTCACTTCTTTGCATGCATTAGATAGGGAACTATTGAACACTAAAATGGTTAATAAAATTCTCCTACTTCTTATGATGCTAAAATAAGTGTAATTATATAATCTAAAAACTTAAATTTTTATTCTATTGATAATCTCCTTGGATCACTAATTTCTTACGAGTAATGAGTGACTCAAAGGAAGATTGATGTAGGAGAATATCGAAAGGAGAAGAACATAAAACTGAAAGTGAATGACTTAGAGAGTGATCAGTCACAACTTGATGATGAAGATAATATTGCCTTGATGATAAAGCAATTTAGGAGTTTTCTTAAAATAAAGCAAAGGAGATGCCAATAGTGGAACAAAGGTAAGTTCCACAAAATATTAAGGTTTATAATGATGTGGTTTGTTATGAATACAGGAAACCTGGACATATAAAATCAGAGTGCCCTAATCTTAAAGAAACTCCTATCAAGGAGAAGGTAGAGGAGAAAGCAAATGTGAAGTAGGGAAAGAAGAGATTTCAGAGAGCTTTTTGGGCGGACTCAGCTTCGGATTCATCAAAAATATAAAAGTAAGAGGAAATAATCAACTTGTGCTTAATGACCAATAATCTTGATCAATTAGATCAAGAAAAGGTATGTGACTTAACCTATGAAGAATAACTTGAAGTTTCTGAAATAATATACACTGCATATAAAAAACATAAGAAAATGCATGCTAAATTAAACTTAGAATTGCAAGAACTATAAAAAAAAGCATGAAATCCTTAAGAAAGATCATGCATAGTAGACAACAACCACATGAGCTTACGTGCTGAATTTAATGATTTAAATATGCAAAATTAATTACTAAAATTAAACTATGCTAAATTGGAAAAAGAATTTAAAGATTTTAGGGATGAATTTATGTTAGAAGATGGAAACTCATTTCATAAAGTTGTGGTGAAAGCTTTTGAGGAAACTAGGATACCCCTTGTACTTGAAGATTTTACTAATCCTATTTTGAGGTCAAAAATATTAAAACCTTGGAAGAGATAGATTTATTTTCAGAGATTAAAAAACCCTTTTCTTAGAGTTAAGTGCTTTACATGTGGGATGATTGCACATATATCACATACTTATAATTTACATAAAAACCTCATTTAGTATGGAAACCAATGCTGCATAAACTAAGTCATGTCATACATGCATTTAGTTTTAATTTTTCAAAAGGAGAACCCAAACTTATTTGGGTTCCCAAGTCTATATTTAATTATTTTGCAGAAACACTCTCATACAAGGCCTCATGAGAGCATTTGGTACCTTGACAGCAGTTGCGCAAAGCATATGACTAAAGACATTACATAATTCATATCACTAGAAGCTAAGAACGTAGGCAAGTTTACACTGGGAGATAATACCACTAGGAAAGTGTTTAGCATAGGTATGATTGGAAACTTGAATATTTTTTTTTATCGAGAATATATTACTTCTAGTAGCCTTAAAGTATAATTTGTTAAGTATAAGCCAGCTATGTAATAAAGGGTATAGTGTTAAAGTTTTTCCCACTAGTTACATATTAATCCTTTATGGAAATGATGTATTACATGGAACCTGTGTAAATAAAGTTTATATGGTAGATTTGAACTATATTAAAACTCCAAATTCTTTTTATTTAAAAACAATTTTTTATGAATCATGGTTATGGCATAGAAGACTTTGTCATGGTAGCATAAAAAACCTTAGGAAAAAATCCCAAAAGGAACTGGTTAATGGTATACCAAAACTAGACTTTACTAAAGATCACATTTGTGATGCATGTCAACTAGGAAAATAGGTGAAGTCCTCATTTGATTCCACTAAGGATCTTAAAACTAGCAAATCATTAGAGATTATACATATAGATCTTTTTGGACCGATTAGCACTGTAAGTCTTGGAGGAAAGATATACGAATTTATGATAATTGATAATTTTTCAAGATTCACGCGGGTTAGATTTTTATTTCATAAGAGTGAATCATTTGAGATATTTAGAGATTTATTGATATGGATTCAGAGGAAACTAGGATGTCAAATTTTAACAATGCAAAGTAATCCTGGAGGTGAATTTGAAAATAAAAAATATGATAATTTTTGTAAAGAACTTAGAGTTGATCACAATCATTTTACACCTATGGCCCCTCAGCAGAATGGGATAATCGAAAGAAATAACAAAATAATAATTGAAGTTACTATATCCATATTGGTAGAATATACACTTCCTAAATAGTTTTGGGCTGAAGCAGTTAGTACTATATGTTATGTTCTGAATAGGGTGAACATAAGATCAAAATTGAATAAAACACCCTATAAGATTCTTAAGGGAGAACACCTAATTTGTCACATTTGCATATCGTTGAATGTAAGCTATTCATTTATAATAATGAAAAACCTTCTTTAGGAAAATTTAATCCAAAATCAGATGAAATAATTTTTCTTGGATACTCTAGTGTTAGAAATAATATAAAGTATTTAAAAAAAGAACTTTGGTAGTTGAGGAGAACACACATATTATATTTTGATGAATCTTGCATTTTCGAAGAGCCAAGATTGGAAGAGAATGATATAGAAAATAACTTCTAAATAATTAAGAAGAATAATTTGGATGAAAATTTGAAATAAGAAAATTGTATGCTTAGAGATTTAGAATTTTCAAAAAACTACCCTAAGGAGTTGATTTTAGGTGAACTTGGTGAGGGTGTTAGGACTGGCGAGGACTTAGTAAATAAGTCAATTATTCTACCTTTATTTCAATGATAGAACCTACAAATGTAAATCAAGCATTTTCTGATTAATTGTGGATTTTATCCATGCAAAAAGAATTAAATCAATTTGTAAGAAATGGTGTTTGGGAATTAATTTCAAGGCCAAATAATCAAACTGTAGTTGGAACTAAGTGGATATTTAAGAATAAAATAAATGACTTAGAAGTTGTTATTAGAAATAAGGCTAGATTGGTAACTAAGGGATATAATCAAATTGAAGGGTTTGATTTTAAGGAGACTTTTTCCCTTGTAGTAAGACTTTAAGCAATTAGGATTTTATTAACCGTTGTTTGTTTTAAAGGATTCAAATTATTTCAAATAAATGTTAAAAATGCCTTTTTGAATGGGATGACACAAGAGGATGTTTATGTTGAACAACATCTAGGTTTCAAAAGTTCTAAATTCCTTAATCATGTGTATAACTTAAAAAAGGCATTGTATGGATTGAAATTGACACCTAGGGCTTTGTGTGAGACATTAAGCACTTTTATATTAGAGAGATCATTTGTAAAATGAAGTGTGGACACCACACTCTTTTTGAAGAAATTAAGAGATGATATACCCATTGTTCAAATTTATGTTGACGAAATCATTTTTTAGTCTACAAATAAAAATTTTATGATGTTTTTTCTAAAATAATGAGTAGTAAATTTGAGATGGTAAAGGGAGATTTAAGTTAATTTCTTTGTTTTAGCATTAAGCAAATTAAGATGGGAATATTTCTTAGTCAGCCGAAGTATATTAAGTACATCCTCAAGAAATATAAAATAAACAATGCTAAATCAGTAAGTACACCAATGAGTTGCTCAGTTCAATTAGATAAGGACTCAAAGGGAAAATCTATTGATCTAAATAAATTTAGAGGAATTATTAGATCTTTGCTTTATTTGACATCTAACAGACCAGATATTATATTTAGTATTTATTTGTGTGCTATATCTCAATCAGATCCAAATGAATCACATTTGATTGCATTCAAAAGGATTTTGAGATATCTTTTGGGAACTTAGAACTTTGGGATTTGGTATCCTAAGTACAACACTTCATTTAAAATTATTGAATACTCAGATTTTGACTTTGTAGGTTGTAGGGTTGATCAAAAGAGTACATTTAAAACTTATCAATTTATAAAAAAAATTTTAGTTTCTTGGTCCTTTAGTAAATAAAATTCTATAGCCTGAATATAATACCTTAAGAAGTTGCGTGGTACAAGTTCTTTGGTTGAAATAATAGTTCATTGATTTAGGATTTAAAATAGCTACAATCCTAATTTATTGTGATAACACTAGTGCAATTTGTATTTCAAATAATCCTATTCAACATTCTAGAACCAAATATATAGACATAAGGCATCATTTCATTAGGGATCATGTAGCCAAAGGAGAAATTGAATTGAATCATGTTTCAATGAAAAATTAACTTTGAGACATTTTTACAAAACCACTAGCTTTTGATAATATTAGCACATTCAGAACATGGTTAGGTGTGATTGATCTTAATGCTTCAATAAAATCTTCTCCAAACCCTTATTAATTCTTTTTAGAGGCAACAACCTAAGAATGGAAAGTCCTAGCAAGAACTCTAGAGTAACTAAGGGATCATCATCCAGGAGTGGTGATGATAACTTCCTGTCTAGAGAAAATAAGGATTCCTTCTATAGTTATATTTCCTCCAAAATCACTCCTTCAAAACTTCTGATTCAAGATGATATTCACTTTTTTTGTTATGCCTCTCTTTGCCTCAACCCAGTTCTCTTTCATTTTAACTTTGATTCATACTTACCACAAAGAAACATATCACTATTTTCTAGAAAATATAAGGTTTAGTGAGGATGAGAGTAAGATAACATCATTTGTTAAAAAATAGCGGGTTGAAATCACTAAGGAAGATCTAGGAAACTTTCTTCATTTAAGAACATAAGGGACTAGAGTCCACACATTAATCTCTAGATTCGATTATGACTGGTCTGAGATAAACAAAACTCTTAGAGGTGTAACTCAAGTTTGTCACTTGGCTAGAGTCTACACTTTAAATCAAAATGCTAGGATCATCGAGCATATTGTTAGAACTTCAATCATTCCTAAGGCTGGTGATCACATAAATATGACTCCTCTTCTATCCATCATTTCCTATTTGATCATGACTGAACAACCAATTTTATGATGCCCAAGTCATTTTGGATTTTATTTATAACCTATCTAAAATTGGGTTTCCTTATCATAAGAGGAATAAAAATATTGCTTTAGGACATTTAGTGACCTATATTTTTGAAAAGAAGTATAACATTATTCATCATGATATTCCCACTAAAATACCAATCTACTTCATTGATGCCTCTTTTTGATCTCTTTTTGGGAGGAATGAGAATTCAAATGAGGATACTGAGGGAGAAGGGGGAGCACATGTACCTACTTAGGGACCTGATCAGAACTACTTTATGAGATGGTCCAATGATTTGATTGGATGGAGAGTTATTTTGATCAATGTTTTGATCAAATTTAGACTCATTTAAATCAGCATGATGTATAGTACCAACAAGATATGGGGTATATATGAGGTTAGTTAAACTTGATGAACATGAATATCACTATGATGAATAGCTATTTCTCAGTCTTCAACCAACCTCCTCCAGATTTGGGTCCTTCAGAGTTTTAGTTATATTTTTTTGTTGTTGCTTTTGCGAGTCCCTTACTAATGATGTGATAATATGATGATGTTTGTGCTTATTTCTTTATGTAGTAATAATTTATTTGTTTAGATTTGTGTTTATGTTATGATGTTTAGAAGTTATGTTTATTGATATCAATGGCTTTAATGTATTCAATCTTTTTTATATCAATAAAATTGTCATATTTTCTTTAGATGCTTTTGTTTTTTGTTTAAAATGTGAGTTTGTCTATATGAAAAAGCCTATTTTAATTGATCTAAAAAGTTTTATAAATTAACCTTCATTACAAAATTAATTTCTTTATAAAATATAATATTTTAAAAAATCTAAGTTAACTTTTATCTCGATCAAGTTAAGTATATTAATCTCATGTCCTTTTTAAGCAAATATAATTTGAATATTATTATTATTATTTTAATGTCATATTATTTTTAATTTTTTATAAGTGAAGTATAGACACCACCCTTTTTCTAAAAAAATTAGAAGATGAGTTAGTCATTATTAAGATCTATGTTGATGATATACTTTTTGGATCTTCTGATAAAAATCTATGTGATAATTCTTCTAAAATAATGAGTAAGGAGTTTGAGATGAGTATGATGGGAGAGTTGTTTGACTTTTTGGGGTTTAGCATAAGATCATTGGATGATGGACCATTTATAAATCAATCAAAGTAAATAAAGGACATATTAAAGAAATATGAAATGGATAAAGCCAAGCTAATAAATACTCCCATGATCTATAGTATTATGTTGGATAAGGACTAAAATTGAAAATCTGATTGGATCTTTACTTTACCTGACTTCTAGTTGACCTGATATAATATTTAGTATTTGTCTCTATGCTAGATTTCAAGTTGATCCTAAAGAATCCCACCTGATTGCAATTAAGAGAATTCTTAGAAATCTTTTGGGGACCCAAAACTTCGAAATATGGTATCCTTGGCACAACACTTATTTTTAGATTGGATATTCTGATTCTAATTTTGTATGGTGTTGGGCGGATAGAAAGAGTACTTTTAGGACTTGTCAATTCATAGGACAGTCTTTAGTCTCCTAGTCTAGTAGAAATTAAAACTTTATTACACTTTCCACTGTTAAAGTTGAGTACATTGCCCCAGGGAGTTGTGTGGCCAAAGTCCTTTGGTTAAAGCAATAAATTATAGATTTAGGATTACTTTTAGGCACAATTTCAATCCTTTGTGACAACACTAGTGCTTTCTACATCTCTAAGAATTATATCTGACATTCAAGGACCAAACACATTGACATAAGGTATTACTTTATTAGAGACCATGCAAACAAATGAGATATTGAGTTACACCATGTAACAACTGAGAATCAACTGGCTGGCATCTTTACTAAACCACTGGCCTTCGACACATTCAACCTTTTATGGACCAGATTGGGTGTGATTGACATAAATGCATGAACTTGATTCTCACTGATTTCTAAATTCTATTTTTTGACATATGTTTGTTATTTTCCTTTTTTTTATTTTGTTGACTATAGTTTTCTTTGTTTATTTTTTGTTGACTCATTTCATGTGTTCATTTTTGTTGTTTTTAATTTTATTCATTTTTTTTCTTGATCACTACTGAATTTGTATCTTGTGTTATAATTTTATTTTAAAAATTTGTAGTCAATGTTTGACATCCGTAAACCAGTAAAAGGGAGAAACTCTATTGATTGTTTCCCTTCCTCTAACTTCTTTTAGTAGTGTAATTTTCTTTTTAAAACCAAAAATCTATCAAATTAATAACTAGACTTTGCGATTGATATCTTTTTTATCTTGCTACAGTAATCTATCTTATATAAATAATATTCAAAGTCATTAAATCACTTTTATGATTTTGTAGTCTTGTCGTTGTATTTATCATATGAATTTGATTCTATTTTGTGGTTTTTTCTTTCTTATATTAGAGAGTGAGTTTTTTTTATCTTACTACAGTAATCTTACATACTCACAACTAAGAGTATTTAAGAGTTTCAAAGGGGTTCTAGCTTGCAAAAAATGTCAAGGGCATAAAATGAGCCCAAAAAGAAAAAAAATGGTGAAGAGATGCGCAATGACCGCCAAAATTGGAAAGATACATAAAGTGTATCAAAAATCAAAAGATGCACAAAGTGCGTCAATCAAGTGACAATAGGCATAAAATGAGACCACCAAAAGTAAGTTTTCTTCTATTTCAAACTTTTAAATCATAGAAGAATTCATATGTCACTTGATATTTGTAAGGACTTGTATTCAAAATTTATGGTTGTGACTAATTACTTTGGTATACTTTTCTATAAGATATTTTTCTGGAACCAAGTTTAGAATGACTCTCTTTTTCTTATACAATTGATTTTTCAAATTTAGATCTTTATTTTCAAAAGATGATTTGCCCTATGAGAAGTTCGAGCTAGGGCTAACAGGATCGATTGTTCTACTTTCTTTTGGATTTTTACAATGTTAACTCATTAATTCTTACAAAATTTTAATTTAACACATATAGAATTTATCATATTCGAGCCTTGATAAAAAAAAGATTTACTTCTGTTTGGTAGTTTTTGTTTGTTTCTTTTTCTCTTTCCCCTCTACTTTTTGTGATGTCAAAAGATGAAGTAGTTGTAATATTTTATGATGTTTTAGTGTACTGTATATTGTGTTCATTTTATGGTAAAATTTGAACTAATTCACTGTTATTTATTGTGATGTTTCAATTGAACTGCTAATTTTTGTTTTTGTTTTCCATCATCATAAGGGGGAGATTGGTACGAAATATGATTTCAAGAAATATAATTTTGATGATAGTAAACATTTATTATACATCTACTTTTCTATGACTGCCTTGCCTACTAATCTTGAGCGCAACGCAAGCTAGCTCAACATTGGGTAGACTAGGATTGGGTTAGTTTGTAATCATTTACCTTTTCTTGAGTTAATTGTATTTATGTGGGTCCTGATATAAAGTAACCTTGCACACACACACTCTAGGGAAATTTTTTGACTATTTTAGAGTTTTTTGTTTTTGATCATATTATCCAGGATGATCCAAAAATTATTCTAGACAATCAATAAAAAATAGAAACCCTAATTAGGACACCCTAGTTAAGATAGATGTCATCAAGCAAATCATCCTAGATGATGTTATCATCATCTTGGATGATAGGCTCGAATTAGAAAGAATTAGCCACCAGATCTATTTAGGCATGTTTTATTTTTTGACATCATCTAGGACATCATCCTGGATGTTATAGTGTAATTATGCCTAAATTACTTTGGTAATTAAGAAAAGAAATTAAGGTTTGATTGCTCGATCATATCATCCTGGACGATCGCAAGATCATCAGGTTTGATCAGTTAATAAACCTTAGATTTTCCTAGATGATCTAAAATTAGCCTGGCTTGATCAAGGGTGATGTTCTAGCTGATATGTGATGTTTTGTACTAATCATCCTAGATGATTTAGTTAATTTTTGTTCATTTAGACATCCATCTATAGCAATGGTCTAGATGATATTCGACTACTTAAACTAATCATAAGGGATGATATCTTTTTATCTTGAATGATCTGAATAAAGGAACCTTCTAATCATCTAGGCTCTCCCAAATTGTCTTAACTAATTGAGCTGAATTTATATTGATCGTACAGGATGATCTGCCGATCGTCTTGGATGATAATGTTAGTTTGTTGCAATTAAGATCAAATCCAAAGTTCTTCTATATAAGACCTCTTGTTTTACCTAATAGTGCATCTTTTGTTGTTATCTTGACCTGAGAGAGCAAAGAGGAGAGGGAGAGTAAGGGAGAGAGAGAGAGAGGATTTTATGAGGGGGAGTTTGTGAGGGGCTTCACAAAGGTTTCTCCATGCAAGGATCCAAGTAATCATCATCCCTAATTCCTTGGAGGTTTCAGAGAGGTCTACTTTAGCAACTGATTAAGATTATTTGCTTGCTTTTGGAGGAAGCGAAAGGAGTTAGGTTCTCTGCCTGCTTTAGGAGGAAGCGAAAGGAGTCAGGTTCTCTACCTGCTTTAGGAGGAAGTATAAGGAGTTGGGTTCTTTTCCTCATCAGTGTCGTTGGAAAGAAGGTTTATACATGCGTCTCCATATTTATATGGGAGTAAAAGTAGAGCCACTGAGTTTAGTACAATATCCAGAGGAGAGGCTCCAGTGAGTGGACGTAGGTCAAGCTGACTAAACTACTATTCTATGTTCTTTATTACTACTTTTTTTGCATTTAATTTTCACACTTCATTTTCTTTGAGGTGAATTTTGGTTTGGTTTAAGTTTGTGTTTTTGATTGAGAAATTTTTAAAATATCAATTCACCCCCCCCCCTCTTGGTTAGCCTTAGGCTAGTTCATAAGGGCTTAACATCCCTGACGAACATTCAAGTGGTATCAGAGCACTTTCATAGAGCTCAAGAATAAAAGTAAGAATATAAATAATAAATTTATAAATTTTTTTATTGGTAAAGCAAAGGATCTTATACATATTATACTATTTGCTTTCTATTTTATCCTGCCGCTAGAAAGGAAAGTATTGAAGAAAGATTTATTGTTTATCGTATTTATATATGGTGATGATCAAACAAATGATGCAATGGAAAACAAATTTGTAAAACCTAAAATAAATTTAAATGAATTAAAATAATCTCTTCAAAAACTATCTAATAATGATTCCTCTATCCACGCTATTTAGTGTAATCCTATTTGTTTAGAAATTGAGATGTAAGATTCTAATGATTCATCAGATGAAGCATTAAAGATAAATGAAAATATAGAATTAAAAGAATCGACTGTCTTTTTCTCAGAAGACATAGTTCAAGTAAATGTGCATAGTGGTAAGGTATTAACACCTTTAATATCTTCAACCAGCAAATGAAAGTAGGTGAATGATAATCCAAAAACTTTAATGCCAATTTAAATAAATGTAGATGTTGCTAATTAATATATTCATAAAGTGGATTATATTACTTTAGCACATCTTAGAAAATTGCCTTCTAAACTGAGTATTTATGATACTTAGGTTCTTTCCAAAGATATGAGGGAGGATTTAATCAAAGCTTTATATAACCCATATATTTATATTTCCCCATTAGCATCATTCCAATCCAAAGAAATATTGAGTTACAAAGCTTCTTTCACACTCTTTTAGGTAGTTTTCTGCTACATGAATATTGAATGGTGCTTTCCACCCTTCATCAGTGTATCAAACACTCTCATAAGGGAGAAGAACACTATATTAAAGGTGACTTTCAGTCAATTTTTATACATGAAGTCTACATATACAAAGATTCTTCATACTATATACCTAAGATGTAGACTATCTTTTGTAAAAATCTTAAAGTCTCTGAAGAAGAGGAAAAAGAAATATAAAAAAAAGAATGAGAAAAAGAAAGGCAAAAAGTAAAGCTTTTTGATCTTGACAAAGTTGTTCATTTATCTCATATCCCTCCCTCATAAAGAGGTGGTAGAATGGATCAATGATCTAGAGGAAAAGATCGAGGATAGCAAAATAGAGTGAGTAAAGAAAATTAAAAATAAAGTGTACAAATAAAAGCACCAGTAATACATATTAATTTTGAATCTAACTCAAAGGAGGAATCATGTGTAATTGATAAAAAACAATTGGCTATAGAATAAAATAAAATTTTAAAGCAATCAAACTTTGATATTTCTATACAAGCTAATAGAGATGAGGATAGGGTCCAAGTCGCTAGAGAAGTTGATTAAAATCTATTAACTATAGAAAAACTAAAGAAGAATGTGGAAAATATTACTCTTGCTCCACTTTGTCAAAGCAATGCAAAAGATTAGAAGTTAAAACCTAGATACCAAAGCCAATATTTTTGTACCTTTTACTAGCAAAACAACTAAAACTGATGAATATTTTAATGATCCATTCATGGATAAAAAAGTGAAACTCCCTTTTTAATGGTACTCCAATTATGTAAGCAAGTTTACTAAGAAAGGTTTAACGCCATCAAATTGTTCTAGAAGCGATGCCCAACAATTTGAAAACTTATGGAATACAAAATACCATAAATATGCGTCAAGAGCATTGTTGATTTCACTACTCTATGTTCATTCAATGATGATGAATATTACTTACTTATATAAAATAATCTTGAGGATGATAATCACTTTTTTATCAATTTTTTAAATCCTTAATGAACTCTATTTAAAAACATTAGATGATATGGATGACTCTCAAGTTAAAGATGCACCTCTAGAACATGAAGAGGAGATTAAATCTACTATAGAGTATTTGAAAGAAATAAATTTGGGTACTGAAGAAAATCCTCATATGATTTCCATAAATATTTTTTGTATGAGGACTAGGTATATAAAATAATTGAATTATTCATGGAATTTAAAGACTATTTTGTGTGGAGATATGAGGAAATGCAAGAATTATTTCTAAATATAATAGTTCACAAATTAAAAATTCAACTAGGAATGGTTCCAATTAAATAAGCTCCTTTATGAATACGACTTGATATTGAACAATAAGTAATATCTGAAGATAAAAAACTTATTTGAAATAGATTTTATTACGTAAGAGAAATATCCAACCTGGCTAGCTAGCCTTATTCCAATTAACAAGAAGAATGTAAGATTTAGGTCTACATTGATTTTAGAGATATGAATAAAGCTTGTCTTAAAGATGAGTTTCTACTTCCTATACCATTTATGGTTGATATTGCTTCCTCCCATGCGATATTGTCTCTTATGGATGGCTCACCTGGGTACAATCAAGTCAAAATGGCTTCTGAGGATAATAATATACAATTTTAGAACACCAATAAGAGAAACTATTATAAAGTAGTGTCATTCAAGATAAACAATGTTGGAGAAAATTACCAGCTATCATTGAAAAGGATTTTTAACAAACTAATCAATAATAATGTGGAATGTTATGTCGATGATCCAGTCCTCAAAAGGCTTGAATTAGATAACCACCTATATGATCTAGGAATTATTTTTCAAAGATTATATCTTTTTAACTTGAAAATAAATCCATTGAAGTGTGCTTTTGGTGTCACTTTAAGATAGTATTTAAACTTTGTTGTTCGACATCGAGGAATCAAGATAGATCCAAACAAAATGAAAGTTATAATATAAATCCCATAGCCTAAAATTCTTATTAAGTTAAGATATTTCCAAGGTTCAATGATGTACCTTAAGCGATTTATATCAAATCTTTCAAGTAAATGTCAGCCATTTGTAGGTTTATGCAAAAAAGATGCTCGTTTTAAGTGAAATGATCATTATTAGAAAGTATTTGATAGTATAAAATATATTTAGCAAATCCTCCATTATTATATACTCCCATCACATACAAGCAACGGATTTTATATGCAACAACTTTAAGTGATTCTTTTCATGCCTTAATAGTTCAAGTAAATGAGGTAGGAAAAGAAAATGCAATTTATTATTAGAGTAGATGTTTACTTCTAATAGAAGTAAATCATTTTTTGATAGAGAAAAATTATTTGGTTCACCACTCAGAAGTTAAGGCGTTATATGCTCTCTCATTAAGTAACTTTAATATCTAGATTAAATCCATTATAATATCTGATGACTCGTCAAATGCTATCAAGGTGACTAGAGAGATGGTCAATCATATTATCACAATCTGAAATCACATTAATTCATTTATGAGTAGTGAAAGGATAAATTGCATAATATTTTCTAGCAGTTCATCCAATATAAGATGATTTTCAAATCAATGATTAACTACCACATGAACAAATACTAAATCCAAAAACAAATGAAAATTCTATATAGGAATTCTATTTTGGTTGTGATACTTGTAGTCAATAAGAAGCAGTTGATCATATTTCCCCATGAAAAGCTATTCTAACCCCAAAAAAGCTATAAAGCATTACTCTTATCATTTTTCAAAACCTTCTATGACTAATAAAGTTGAGTGTAAGGAACTAATAATTGTGTTAGAATTGACTATCCTAACTAAAATAATTTTTTTGAAGATTCACAACTAGTGATTAACCATGGAGTTAGTACTTATCAAGTATTTAATAAACATTTAGCTCCTTATCATCAATTTCTAATGCTTCTCCTTTAGTGAATTCTAAATTCAACTTTATATAAGATTCCTCATGGGCATAATTCTATGGAAGATGCTTAACAAAATCAGCTAAAGCTATATCATATCTTGAAGGAGATTCAATTGTAACAGAAGTACAAGGTCATCAATTCTTATCATCTTGAAAGTTTGTGAAGGTTGCTAAACCTCTAAGATCTAGCCTGAGGCTAGCTAAGAGGGGTGTGAATTGGTAATTTAAAAAAATTCTTTAAAAAAAAGATAATATTTAAAAAACTTGATGCAAAAGAAAATTAATTTATTAATAAATGTTTAGAGTTTTCACCCAATTAGTTAATTGAAGAATAATAAAGTGCAAAAAATAATAAGACCAAACACACCAAAATTTATAGTGGTTCTGTCCAACCAGAACTATATCCATTCCCAATATCCCTCTATTTTAGGTATTGCAATAAAAAGTAGTGCCTCTCCTTTTTCTCCCTAAGCAAGGTGAAGAAGCCTTGATAAAATCACTTTCACCTTCTGAGTCTGGCTAAGAACCAAAAGCTTTTACACCTTCCCAGTGACGGTAGTGGACCTTGAATCTTTTACACCCTCCAAGTAATGGAAAAGAACCAAAAGTCCTTTAACTATGTCTAGGAGTTGGTAGAGAACTACATACCTAGTGCTATAGAAAGTTTTCCTGGAGCCTCCAAATGATGAAGGAAGATGCATGACAAAGACAATGAAAAACCTCACTTGGAGTAACCTTATGAAGCTCTCACAACTCCCGCCCAGAAGAATTCTCCATCTCTTCTCTCCCAAAGCTCTAGTTAACTCTTTCGCTAAGCACCATCTCAAGACACTTGGCAGCAAAAAAATCTCTTACAAGTCTATGTAAGAGATTAAATAGAAAGTCTCCAAAGAATACGTAATTGTTATTGTGTCATCTAAGATTGTCTAGTATGATCATGAGATAGTATTATATGGTTAGTACAAAATAACACTTTCAGCTAGTACAACTACATTGGTCTGGACCATCAATTTCATAAATTGTACTTATTGTCCTGTACAATCTTTTGATCCTTCTATATGATTACTTCAAGAGATTGAACTAATCATCTACTACAATAGCTAGTGATTAAATATTGTCCCATGTAGTAACCAGTTCATACTATACAAAGTTTGTGGATCGTCCAAAATGATTAGTGAAACATTATGGCTTTTCATCTTAGAGATGGGCGATGTTTTATTATCATCCCATACAAGAATCAATTCGTACAGTACAATCATCTCTAATCATCTTTTATGATCTAATTAAACAATTTAACCATAATTAAACACCTAATCATAACATGAATTCAGGCATTGTTATCGTAAATCATATAGTATGATGAAGATTGTATGGTATGGTTAGGCATAAATTTTCAATATTTAAAGATTACCTAAATTATGATTAACAACCACTTTTCTAATTGCAACTAATCATCCTGTATGATCTAGATCATACAGTTTAACAAGTTTAATTAATCTTAATTTACTGAGGTGCCCTAATTAGAGTTTTCTATTTTAACTGGTAATCTAGTATGATCTAAATTATAATATACGATTAGTTCAAAAATAGAAAATTTTCAAACTCACTCCCTTGAGTGTGTATGTGTCTGTAAGGTTACTTAGCTTAGTATTCACCATAAACATGACTTGACTTAAGAAAGATAAAAGTACATTAAAATTTAAATTACAAATGACTCAACTCTTGTCTACCCAACCTTGAGTTGATTGAAGTTACAAGTGAACAGTGGACTTGAAATGTTAATGAGTAGGTTAAAATAGATATTCAATAAATTGAAATAGAATTGTAAAAATACTAATAATATTTGTTATCATCAAAATTATAAGACTTGGGTCCCAATTTGCAAAAATCATCCATAGACTTTGAATATATAAATGTTAAATTCTCAGTCAAGGAGAAATTTTTTTTAACAGTAGATGATGAAGTGGTGGATTATTGAAAGCCCTTCATAAGTTTTAGATTCCTCGAATATCATAAACTGTTAAATCCTATGTGATATATTAACAGCTTCATCATTGTTTAAATCAATCTATTTGAGAGATGTTATCCCATCCAAATTTTAAAATATACTTATATACGATGTTAAATCTTGATTAGGTTGTTAAACCTAAACTAATGTCCCAAGGATAACCAAGAGGGGGAGTGAATTGGTAATTTAAAAATTACTCTTGGATTTTTAAATTTAAAAATTGTTCATTCTTGTAGAAACTTAATTAAAGTTTCAGAATAACTTTTTAACCACTAAAAAATAACTTGCAGTAAATAAATACAAAAATTTCAAAGACACAAAGCTTTATTGTGATTCGATCAAACATGACATACATCCACTCCCTAAAGACTCCCTCATTAGGCATTGCATTACTACCAAAGTGTCTCTCCTTTTGGCCCCATAGTAACACGGAGAAGCATTTAAAAAACCTCTCTTCCACCAACCCCGTTGTGGCAGAGAAACGTCATCCTTTCACAGTCTCTAAGTGTCGACAAAGAACTATCATCCTTTCACACCCTCTAAGTGTCGGTAGAGAACCATCATCCTTTCATACCCTCCAAATATAGATAGAGAACCGTCATTCTTTTAGACCCTCCAAGTGTCTGCAGAGTACCGTCGTCTGTTCACACTCTCCAAGAGTCGATAGAGTACCAGGTCTTCTCTAAAGATCTTCTCATGAGCAACTAGAAAGACAAGAAGAAGAGTGACATCCAAAATTATAAAGAGATCCTTACCTTTGAGTAATCTTGTGAACCCTTCACACTCTACTTGCAAGAAATTTCTCTCAAATACTCTCTCACGCTCTCTCTTTCAATTGCCCTTGAAATATCACGAAGATAAGATTTTTTCATGTCATATTTAGGGGAACTTTTATACCAAAGACACAAAAAGCTATCCAAAAAATTAAAATTTTCAATTTTGAGCGTTTACGATTATATAATATGATCGTATGTTCATACATACGAATAGTTCAAAAACTATTACGTATAAACTTTTTGTGAATCAGTACTAAATGATTTCATACATGATGATCATGTAGTACAAAAAAAGTTTGTCCGAGATGAACAATTAGAAAAAATTTCACTGAATTAGGGATGAAGAGGGACCCTATAATTTCATACCCTTTATGGCGTTCGTACGGTAATGACATCATACGGTACAATCAGTTATGAAAATTTTTAACTTCATCCGGATAAAAAGTTGGGATGAACAGGGACCTCGCAATTTCATACTCTGGAATGCATGTACAAATTATGATCGTACAGTTCGATCCATATTTAAAAGAAATCTTTTTGAACGAAAAAGGACCCATCCATTTCGTACTCTAGAAAGCATGTACGAATTGTGATTATACAGTACGATCCATACTAAAAAAATTCATTTTGAACCAAAAAGGACCCGTCCATTTCATACTCTGGAATGCATGTACGAATTGTGATCATACTATATGATTAATACTTAGAAAAATTTTCATCTTTCTATTCATTTGACCGCTCATCGGGAAAAATATTTGAACAAATCGTACCATATGAAGTTTATTCGTATAGTATGATTAGTTTAAAATTTTTTTACAAATTTTAAACTATCCTTCGATGTGTGTGTGGAGAATTACATAATTACAATCACACACTCTCAGACTCAATAAAATAAAAAATATAGACTTTAATTAGAATAACCCATTAGCTGATCTGATTTGAAGGCTTCAATAATCTGGAGTATGATTTTCCTAAAATATTAGTACAAATAAATAAAAAAGAAATTCTTCCAAAATATGTTAGGAGAAATAATATTTGAAATCATAAAAAAAAAATACAAGTTACAAGAATATCAACAATCAAGAACTAAGTAACAACTATCTCAACAATCTCCCTCGTTTTAAAAATGGCAAAATAATTATAGTTCGAATAAAATTGAATACCCTAAATTTCCCCTTAACTCCCCCTAAATGAATAAACATGTGAATATAAGAGAATTCATTTAAGACAAAGTAATCCCCCACCTTTTCTTTTTATTTTTCATAAATGACAAAGACCAAAAGTAAAACAACACACACCAATAAACACAAAGGTAAAACAACACCAACAAACATAGAGACAAAATAACACTAATACACCAAAACTATACTAACAAACCAAACAATATTACTCCCCCGTTTGACAACAACAAAAAGGGAAAAAGAAGGTTGAAATGGAAGAAGTCATATGAGAAATCTTAGTAATTGTTCTTAAAAGAGATTGAACTATAATTGCAATAATAAAATTAATGACCAATAGATGAAAAATAAAAATTCAAAACATTTAAATTAGAGTAGAATGTAGATAAGAAAAAGTGATCAAGTTCATGAAACATTCTAAATAATTAGATAATGAAAATTATTACAAAAGTGACGAAATAAAAATTAGATAATTTCAATTTATAATATAAAACATAATTGAACATTAGATTGATTTGAATTTGAATATTAAATGATAGAGGAAAGAACATATTCAAATGGCAGCATTGCGTATATTTTCAAATATTTGTGACACATTTTATGCATATTTTTGTATTTAGTCTAATTTTTTGCCTCTTTTCAATTTGTGAATCATTGTGCATTCTTTCAATTTTTGTACACTTGTACATTTCTTTTTGATACCCCTCTTTTTTTCAGTTGATCCTTCCAAAATAAATAATCTAAAAAATCAAAATTTTCTAATTATAAAGATAACTATATTGAAAAGAGAAATAAAAAAAATAAGATATTAAAATAGCAGTAATAATATTTAAATTATATTTGCCTAAAAAGAATATGAGATTGATAGACTTAACTTGATCGAATTACAAGTTAACTTAAATTTTATTTTTTGAAAAATTAGATTTCATAATAAAATTAATTTTGTAGTACTGGTTAATTTATAACACTTTTTATATCAATTAACACAGGATTGTCATATAGGCACACTTACATTTCAAACAACGAATAAATGTAAGTAATCAAAACAAGACAATTTTTATTGATATCAATTTAAAGATCAAATATATTTAAGTACTATTGATATCAATTCAGAGTAGCAAAAATAACATGACATCAAAAACATCAACATTAAATATAAAGAAAATTAAGTACATAAAGCACTGAAATCATCACTAAGATCAATATATCTCAAACAACTAGCAAAGAAAACATACAAGAAGTACATTTAGAACTCTGAGGGGCCCTGGTCTGGAGGAGGAGGCTAGTTGAAGATAGAGAAATAGCTATTCATTAGCTATGTTAGTGTTCACGGATTCGAACTGTCCTCAAATCCAACCCATGGCTTGTTGGTACTGTGCATCCTGCAAATTTAGGTGAGTCAGAATTTGATCAAAGTGTTGATCATAATGACTCTCTAATCAGTCAAAGCACTGGATCATCTCATGAAAGTTAGGTCCATGAGCAGGTGCAGGTGCTACCCCTTCTTTCTTAGTATTCTCACTTAAATTTTCATTCTTTTCAAAAGGTGCTCGAAATAATGCATCGGTGAAGTAGATTGGTATTTCAAGTGGAATCTCAGGATGAACAATATTGTACTTATTTTTAAAGACATAAGCCACTAGATGTCATAGAGCAATATTTTTCTTCCTCCTATGAGAAACATGCCCAATTTCAAAAAGGCTATGAATATAATCTAGAATGAGTTGGACTTCAATTATTGGTTGTCCAGTCATGACTAGATAGGTAATAGTGAACTGAAGATGAGTAATATTTATGCGATCACCAGCCTAAGGAATAATTGAAGTTCTAAGGACATACTGGATGATCATGACATTTTGATTTAAAGTATAGACCTTAGGCAAATAACCAACTTTAGCTAGCCCTCTAAGAACTTTGTTTATTTTAGACCAGTCAAAGTAAAATGTGGAGGTCATAGTGTGTGCTCTAATTCCTTGAGTCCTTAAATATAGATAAGTTCATAGATCTTCCTTCATGATTTCTACCCATTTCTTTAGGACATAAGATCTTATCCTACTCTCATTCTCACTAAAAGTCATATTTTCTATGAAGTAGTGAAAGGTTTCTTTATGGTAAGAATGAATTAGAGTTATAATGAAGAAAATTGGGTTGAGGCAAAAAGAGGAATTACTTGAAAGTGGGTGTCTTCTTGGATCAAGAGTCTAGATGGAGTGATTTTAATAGAGACAAACCTAAAGTAAGAATCCTCATTTTCTTTAGATAGAAAGTTTTCATCTAAACTCCTGGAAGATGAACCCTTAGAGACTCTACCACGCTTGCTAGAACGGCCATTTCAAAGAGAGAAGGATTGAAAGAGGCTATTGAAGTGAATGAGAATGAATTATATAGCCCTTCTATCTAAAAAAAAAATGATCTTTCATACATATGAAAATGGATTCGTACAGTACGATAGTTGGTTCATACATGATGAAAATTATTTCATATGTAAGAACGAATGCATTAAAAAATGACTTTTCATATTCATGCAAGTTATGAACCGTCCCTTCGTACAGGCTTTTTAACCAGACGATCGTACAAACGACAGGTGTTTGTCTGGATCAAAAAATTATTTAAGATCATTTTAATGATAGTTAGGTTCATCCCCCACATTGAATGACATGTGGTTCGTATGTACGAAATAAAATTTTGTACGTGCGATCAGTTATGATAACTGATTTTTCCTGTATAATTGTCTAGGTGTGTACAGACTAATGAATACAAATCGTCCAGGATGATATAAATATCATACAGTATGATATGTATTGGAAAATCAAAACATTATGCTTTCAGTCCAAAATAATAATTTACATGCTACAAAATTTATACAAGATGAAAATAATTTCGTACAGTACAAATAGAACACTTTGAAAAATCAACACGAATTTTCAGAAATAGGAATTTTGATAAGGCCTACGAGTCTAAAATGCAAAAAACAAAAAAAATAATAACGAAAACTAGAAAAATACACACAAAAAACAAAAACATTAACAATCAAAAATAGAAAACACAAATTGAACACAAAACAAAAAAAATATAATGAAACATATCAAGTTTGCAGAAAATTTTATTTAAGCATTAAGATAATTCACACCTAGTTTTATTCATAATGTGCTAAAAATATTAAAAGCTGGTGGTTTTGTAAAAATGTATGCAAGTTCATTTTTAGTAGAAATGTGATTCAATTCAATTTCTCCTTTGGATACATGATCCCTAATGAAATGATGTCATATGTCATATGTTTGGTTCTAGAATATTGAATATGATTTTTTGAACTGTAAATGACACTAGTATTATCACCATAAATTATAATTGTACCGATTATAAATCTTAAATCAATCATCTATTATTTCAACTAAATAACTTATGCCACACAACTTCCTGTGGTAATATATTTAGCTGCAATAGTAGATAGGGCTAGGGAATTTTGTTTTCTACTGGACCAAGAAACTAAAGAATTTTCTATAAATTGATAAGTTCTAGATGTTCTCTTTTGATCAACCCAACAACCTGCAAAATCTGAATCTGAATATTCAATATTTTCAAATGAAGATCTATACTTAAGATACCAAATCCCTAAATTATGAGTTCCCAAGAGAAACATCAAAATCCTTTTTTACTGCTGTCAAATATGATTTTTTTAGATCTGATTGAAATCATGCACACAAACAAATACTAAATATAATATATTGTCTACTAGAAGTCAAATAAAGCAAAGATCTAATAATTCCTCTAAATTTCTTTTGATAAAAAAATTTTCCCTTTGGATCCTTATACAACTAAACTGAGGAACTCGTAGGTGTAATAATAGGTTTAGCATTATCCATTTCATACTTTTTGAGGTTGTCCTTAACATACTTCAACTGATTAAGAAATGTTCCCTCCTCAATTTTCTTAATGCTAAAACCTAAAAAGTAACTAAATCTCTCATTAGGCTCATCTCAAATTCACTACTTATTATTTTAGAAAAATCATCACAAAAATTTTTATTTGTAGATCTAAAGATGATATCATCAACATAAATTTGAACAATAAGTAAATCGTTTCTTAATTTCTTTAAAAAGAGAGTGGTATCCACACTTCCTTTTTCAAAACATCTTTCAAATAAAAAAGTGCTTAACATCTCATACCAAGCCCTAGGTGTCTGTTTCAATCCATATAATGCCTTTTTCAATTTAAAAATATGATTTAGGTATTTAGATTTTTTAAAACTTGGAGGTTGTCCAACATCAACATTCTCTTGAATCACTCCATTTAAAAAGGCACTTTTTACATCCATTTGATATAATTTAAATCCTTTATAAAGGTAAAGGCTAATAAAACCCTAATTGCATTAAGTCTTGCTACAGGAGAAAAAGTTTCCACAAAATTAATCGCTTTAATTTGATTATACCTTTAACCATCAATCTAGCCTTATTTCTAAGAATAACTCCTGAGTCATTTATTTTATTTTTGAATACCCACTTAGTTTCAACATTACTTTGATCATTTGGCCTTGCAATCAATTCCCAAACATCATTCCTCACAAATTGATTTAATTGTTCTTGCATTGCCAAAATTCAAAATTCATCTGAAAGTGCTTGATTTATATTTATGGGTTCTATCACTAAAATGAAGGCAGAATCATTGACTTCTTTTCTTAGTCCATGCCTAGTCCTAACACCGTCACTTGGTTAACCTAAAATCAATTCCTTAGGGTGGTTTTTAAAATATTTCAATTCTCTAAGCATAGGTTTTACTTTCTCCAAATTTTCATTCAAATTAATTT
Organism: Dendrobium catenatum; assembly: GCF_001605985.2. NCBI lineage: Eukaryota > Viridiplantae > Streptophyta > Magnoliopsida > Asparagales > Orchidaceae > Dendrobium > Dendrobium catenatum. The sequence continues at coordinate 32,848 of NW_021510863.1, read as the reverse complement.
TCTCAATCTTTTGGGAGTTATTTTCTATTTCATCTTCTTCTTAATTTGGCTCTTCCAAAATTTTAGATTCATCAAAAATAATATGTATTATCTCTTCAGCTGCTAAAGTTCTTTTGTTAAATACTCTATATGATTTTCCAGCACTAGAGTAACCAAGAAAATTCCATCATCTGATTTTGGATCAAATTTTCCTAAGGTAGATTTTTCATTATTATATATGAACACCTTACATCACAAAACATATAAATGTGACAAATTAGGTATTCTCTCCTTAAGAAGCTCATTGGGTGTTTTGTTCAATTTTGATATAATGTTCACCCTATTCAGAACATAATATGTAGTACTGACTGCTTCAGGCCAAAAATATTTAGGAAGCGAATATTCTACCAACATGGCTCTAATGGCTTCAATAAATGTTTTGTTCATTCTTTCGACTACCCTATTCTGTTGAGGGATCCTCGGAGTAGAAAAATTGGGATCAATTCCTTTTTCTTTATAAAAATCTTCAATTATTTCATTTTTAAATTCACCTCCATGATCACTTTGAATTGTTAAAATCTCACACCCCAGTTTCCTTTGAATTCAACTCAAAAAATCTCTAAACTCCTTAAACGATTCACTTTTATGAATTAAAAATTTAACCCATATAAATCTAGTAAAATCATCTACTATCACAAATTTGTATACCTTCCCTCTTAGATTTAAAGTGCTAACCGGTCCAAAAGATCCTTATAAATAATCTCTAATGATTTGATAGCTCTAAGATCCTTATTGGAATGAAAAGAGGAGTTTAACTATTTTCTAAATTGACAGGCATCGTAAATGTGAACCTTAATAAAGTCTTATTCAGTATACCTCTAACCAAATCCTTTTGGGTAATTTTCCTAAGGTTTTTCATGTTAGTGTGACAAAGTCTCCTATGCCATAGCTAAGATTCATCAGAATTTATTTTTAAACAAAAAACATTAGGAGTTTTAATACAGTTCAAATCAAGCATATAAACATTATTTTCTCTTATTCCATGCAAAGCATCATTTTCATTTAGACTTATTATGTAGCTAGTGATAAAAAAAATTTTATACTATACCCTTTATCACATAGCTGGCTAATATTTAATAAATTATGCTTTAAGTCTTTGACAATAAAAAATTTTTTATGAAAAAAATCTATAAGTTTTTTGTTATACCTGTGCCAACCACTTTCCTAGTGGTTTTATCTCCCAATATAACCCTGTTTCCATTCCTGACTTTTAGTATTATAAATTATGTTGTGTCTCCAATCATATGCTTCGAACAACCACTATCTAGGTATCAAATGGTCTCATGTGGCCTTGTATAAGAGCAAACTTACAAAATAATCAAATATTAGACTTGGGAACCGAAACAAGTTTGGGTTCTCCTTTTGGCAAAATAAAACTTGATGCATATATGATATGGCTTGGTTTATGCATCTTAGGTCTCCACACTAAATGAGTTTTTCTATGTAAAGTATAGGTGTGTGTAATATGTCCAATCATCCCACAAGAATAACATTTAACTCTTTTTTTTTTTTTTGAAAACTGCAGAAATTGCATTGAAATTGAACAAAAGCAAACTAATTACAAATGCTATAATGATAACATTCCTCCTTAATTAACTCAAGCAAACAAGAATGAATGTTATCAAAAGAGAAACTATCAAATGTTAAACTAATATCTAGTGCCAAAGTAGCACAAAAATCTGCCAATTGGTTACATTATCTATTAACATGATGAAAAACAACTTTATTGAAATCCTTAAGGAAGAGAAGCTCCTTAATCGGACAATTCTCCATTTGCCACTCCACCTTCTTCAAAGAATTCTAAATGTGTTTAATCACATTGATGTTATCACTTTCAACTATAATACCTTTGCTATCCAACATCCAACTTTGGATGAATTCTCTTATTACAGAAATAGCTTCTAGCTCAACTTGAGCAATATCCCAATGAAAAGTATTCTTACCGAAAGCAACAAGAATTCTACAAATCTCTGAAAATCCCACCAATGCTGGCCATATAAGAAGGAATCCAGGAAGCATCCACATTAATTTTAATCCAATCTAGCGGTGGAGGGTGCCATGTTATAGAAGACTCCCGAGAGAGATTAGCACCCCAGCTATCTAGATACAGATTAGACTTAAATGTTGAGAGAGAAATGACATTAGCTTCCACCAAGCTAATGGACATAGCAGCTCTATGATGCTTCACAAATTTATGGTTTTTCCAAGATAGAAAAACAGTTGTGCAGTAAAGTCTCACCATGCTCTTATTCTTTGCCGAACTCCTCTTCATCTTCTCTAAGCATTCATCCAGGGAATGAAACTTAGGAATAAAAAATCCCCATCCTTTAATAGCAACAATAACCTCATCAAGGTATTTGAAATATACCATTATATGTTCATAATTCTCCACCTCTTGACACCCTCTAACACAATAGTCGTCAACAACAATTCTTCTATACTTGAAGAAATGATTGGTAGGTATAGCAAATTTACTTAATCGCCACCAAAATAATTCCACCTTGCTATTAAGCTTGATATTCTTTAACCAAATAGAAAAACCTCCATCATCATTCATATCTCTGTTATTAAGAACAAAATCATAAGCCAAGGCTTATAAGGATTTACCCGACAACTTGCTGATAATTTCCAGCATATCCTTCTTTTCCAGTGAATCAATTTCAACTTGCTTAATAAGAAATATCAAATTTTCATGAAAGAACATCTTAAGTTTCACCTCATCTCAATTACCTTCTACAGTGATCAGCTGCTGCACCATCATATCTTCCAAGGATCTACAATCCAGAAAAGTCGGCCAGGCATTTAAATTTCTGTCTAACAGCCAAGTATCACCAAGACCATGGATACGCTCACCACTTCCCACCTTCCATCTCACAATATTCTTAAGTTGCATTCCACCATCTATCAGTATTTGCAAAGCACTGGATGTATTTGGTTTACAAATTCCACCCATTACCACATCAACATACTTGGCTATAATAGTTCGGTGAAGAAGAGTATCTAGGTCCTGAATCTAGTTCCAAGCCAATCTAACCCACAAGGTACCCATTATGATAGCTAAGGATTGCACTCCCAAACCACCTGCACTTCTTGGCTTACAAATCTCACTCCACAGCACATAATGTTATCCCCTCTTCCCATCCGGTTTGTTCCAAATAAAATTTCTACACATCTTTTCCATCTCATATACAATTTTCTTGGGCACAACAGAATGAGTGAGTAGAAAGTTAGGTATCGACAGTAAAGAAGTTTTCAACAAAGTAATTCTACCACCCAAGGATAAAGCCTTCTTACCCCAAACATTTAATCTATCCATAACTTGACTCAAGAAATCAAGAAATTCTGCTACCTTTAATCTCTTTAGAGATATCTTGATACCCAAGTACTTTCATTCCTTCACAACCTTGAACCCGAGTATATCAGCCACCTTCATTTTATGATGTCTTCTAACCGCTTTCTGAAACAGAATTTGGGAGTTATTGATGTTCACTTTCTGCCTCGTCCATCTACAAAATTCTTTAACAATTTCCTTCATCAATCTGGCCAAAGAACATAAAGCTTTTGAAAATAAAAGCACTTCGTCCGCATATATGAGGTGTGTCACCTTAGGACCTCTTGTAGAAATCTGGATACCTAGATCTTTTCCCCATTGCTCAATACAGTTTGATAATAATTGCTAACACATTATAAATAAATATGGGGATAGTGGACATCCCTGCCGAAAACCACTACAAGCACAGATCCAATTCATCATCTTCCCATTTAAGATAATAGAGAATCTCACATCCACCATGCTTTCCTTAAGAAATCCTGAGAAAACTGAAGGGAAACCAAACCAATTGAGAACATGAAGTAAGGTTGGCCACCCCATACTATCATAAGCCTGCTCCATGTCAAGCTTCACCGTCATAAATCCTTTTTTGCTCTTATAAATTTTAAACTTATTAAAGATCTCATGGGCTAGAATACAATGCTCAGACATAGATCTACATGGAATGAAAGCCATATGCTCTTCAAAAATCATCTTAGGCATAAGCTTCTTCAGCCTATTAACTAGCATGGTGGCAATAATCTTATAAGTTGTTTGACACAAGTTGATGGGCCGAAAATTAGAAGGAAGATTTGGATTCTTCGCATTGGGTATGAGGACAATCAAGGTATCCTTCCACTCCTTATGTATACTACCAGTATTAAAAAACTTCCTGATAGCCTTCCATGTAATGTCACCAACTAGCTTCCAATAGCATTTGAAAAAAGAGAAGGCAACTCCATCCACCCCAGGTGATTTGTTATTACCTTGTTGAAAAATAGCCTCCCTGCATTCTTCCAAAATAAATTCTTCTTCCAAAAATTTTAAATCCAGAGAGCTCAATTTCTGCTCTGCATGAATCCTTCGCCAACCCGACAGTTGGCATTCACGACTCCTCTATTTTTTCTCAAAAAATTGAATAAAAACCTGCTCAATCAGATTCTCATCTTCCACCATTTGGTTATTCTCAGCTTTAATTTGCTTAATTAACTTTGCATTCCTCCTAGCTGATGCAAAGTTATGAAAAAAATTTGAATTAGTATCCCCCTCCTCTTGACATCTAGCGTTGGCCCTTTGATTCCACCATGTAGACAATCTTCTAAGAGTAACATTGAGCTCATGCAGTTTACTCTTAAGTAATACCAAATCTTCAACATAAAAGATATGCACCGAAGCCTCCTTGATCTACAACTCCAAAATTTTCCGCTTCAACTCTTCTTTCAAAATACATAAATCCTTACACTTATTTTTGCTCCAAAACAAAAGAGAACGCAACGTCCTTCTAAGATTTCTTTTAAGGACCTCCACTTCGTCCCCGAAATCCTTTTTCTTACAAGAATTGTAAATAATCTTCTAAGCAGCCAGATAAGACCTCCAAGTGTCTTCAAACCGGATGAACCTTATTTTGTTGAGCTATCCAGTTTCCAACTTAAACATAATTGGACAATGGTCTGACGCCTCCTGAGCAATATGCCACACCTTTCTAGAAGGAACTAACTGTAGAGATGCCAAATTTATCAAGAACCTATCCATTCTTTCCCAAATCGTTGAAGCTCCCTCCTTGTTGTTGCACTAAGTAAAATTTGGTCCAACAAAACCTACATCATGCAAATCAGAGTTAGTCATAAAATCCCTCATCTCCCTAGATCCTCTAGACAAGAGGAACCTATTTCCACCCTTCTTTTCATCCCTGCTCAATATATAATTAAAGTCCCCTCCTACCAAGGAAGGACCCATCCCAGCCAAGGAGCTCTCTAACAGCCTCCAAAGACTCCTCCTCTCAACATAACAATTACTACCATACACAGTACCCACTTTCCAAACCCCACAATAAGGAGTGGTGAGATCCCCAACATCCATTTGAGAAGAGCTCTCCTCGACCACAAAAGAAGCAACATTTTTATCCCATAAAACCAGAATACCTCCAGAATTCCCTACAGCAGGGAAATGGAAGGAATCCCAGCTACCACCAATGATGATGTCCACATCCCTTCTATCAACCTTATTAAGTTTAGTCTCCATAATCCCAATATAAAAAACATCATAATCCCTAACAATTTGCTTCAAGTATAGAGAGTCCTCACTTTTCCTGGCCCTCCTACAAATCTAGAAAATGATGGAAGACATTAAATCAATTGAGGGGAAAAGTCCCCACCTTTCAAACCTCCTTTCCCATCTCTTATCTTCTTCCTATGCTTAGGTTCAAGAGTTTCCAGTGACTTCACCTCTTTGGCCAATTGACCTTAACCACATTACTGCTAATAGCACCAGCAATCTTTACACCATTCATGACTGCATCAGACTACTGCATTGCCTCCAAATTCTCTTCAACAGCTACACCTTCTCGTGACTGCTCCTCTGTGAAATGATTAACCTTTTCACCTTCTTCAATATCTTCTACTAATGCTTCAAACTTATCATTAACTTCAATATTTACACCCAACTCCCCTTTATCCTTTATCACATTATTATGTTTGCCACTATCCAAGCCCAATAGCTTATTCTGTGCCATATATGTATTCACCTTATTCACAACTTTCATCTCTGTACTCTGCCAATATTGATTTTTCATTTTAAAATTCCTTCCAGTTCTTCCACCCTCTGCAATTCTTCTATTAATACCTCTCCTGTTCTTGAAACGAACCTGCATCCAGGGACCAAACTCACCCCGTGGGCATCACCTCCAACATGAACAGTTTCAGCACTAACTGTCTCTTGATTACCTCCTGTCTTCTCACCAATAACTGGCCTAACAAACGCTGGACATACCTTTCTATTGTGACCAAGTTGCCACATTGAAAGCAAAATAATTCTAATTTTTCATACTCAACTTTCTGAAAAAAATGGCCTGTTATGCCATCAATCCAAACACAATTCGGTAGGCTATTCTCCAGGTTTATTCTAACACATACCCGGGCAAATTCACGTTTTCCCCATTTAAATGAGTTTCCATCCACATACATTGGAACACCAATTCTCATTGCAATTCTAGCAATGTTCTCTTCATCCCAACAATAAAGAGGTAAACATGGAAAACATACCCAAACCGGAATAGTCATTCATTTAAATGAACTGGGATTGAACAACGGTGACCACTTGTCCATCCCCATAATATATCCTCCCACATACCACAGACCACCATTCAACACTTCCTCCATTGCCTCCTCGTTCTTAAACAAACATGGGATCCAATTCATACCAAGCGATGTCATGTGAAAGCTCCCAAATCTATTCCACTGCCTCCTCAGTTCAATGTTGCACATAGGAAATGAAATTTTATCTCCTAAAACCTTTATAACCATAGAGTGTTTTAACACTTGAGAATTCAACACTTTCTTCTCAGCGTTTAGTTTAACTGCAATACCATCCTCTGACATCTCACCAAGATCCTTGTTAAAAGAGATCTTAATATGTTGGGGTTTCTTCCAAGCTCAACTGAGATCATTTTTCAACTCATTGCTCTGTGCAATTCCATCCTCATTCCTGCTCTGATTACCTTCTATCACCGAAATCTCCTCCAGAGCATTGCTATGACATTTCCCCTGGTTCTCCACATCATCTATCACCGAAACTAAATTACGGCCAACAAGATCCTCATTACTTTTATAGAATTTACTAACCTTCAATATCAAACCCGTAGAAGAAGAAACATCAACATTGTGATGTCCATCAAACCCTCGATCCATAACAAGATCACTATGACCTTCCAATGTGTGATCCATCACTATCTTCTTACCCTTCCATTCCACGACCACTTCTTGGCTAACCTGAGGTCAAGTAACCTCCCTGATTACCAGATTATTTCCATATCTACCACCCAGTCGATCTGTGCCAGAAGAGCAAGTCTCCATTCGACAATCAACACCAGAAGAGCGGTCGGAGGATGGCCGATCATCATCAGTCCGATGAATAGAGACCATGAGATCAAATAACCACCGACCAGCGGTCGGCCAACACCAAAACCCAAATAATATTTAACTCCAAGAAATAAGTTTCTCAATTTTTTATAATAACTCTGTCTCTTTCTGGGTTTTGAAATTTTTGATCTCAAAATAGGTTTATTAAAATCTTCAAGTGTTGGGGGTTTTCTATTTTCCTCAAGAGCTTGCACTTTCAATTTAAGAAATATGTTTAAGTCTTTTAACACATTCTTGTCAAAATTCAAATTGTGCTCTATACTCTCAGATTCATACTTTAAATTTTTAATTTTTTTTCCAATTTTGTATAGGATGATTTTAAAATATCATTCTTTTTTATCAAGTCATTGAATTCATTAAATAAGCTCATGTGGTTATTACCTATCAGTGCATGATCTTTCCTAAGGATTTTATGTTCTTTTTTTAATTATTTCATTTCTAGGTTTAGAATAGCATGCATTTTCTCAGGTTTTCTATATGCATCATGTATTCCTTTAGAAACTTTTAAAAATTTAGCATAGGTTAAATCACATACATCTTCTTGATCTAACATATAAAGATTATCGGCCATTAAATACAGGTTGTTGACTTCTTCCTCTTATTGAAATCTTAACATTTTTATTGAACTTACTTCTGTTCCACTACTGGCATCTCCTCTACTTCCTTTTTAAAAAACTTTTTAATTGCGTAGTCATTAAGGCAATGTTGTCCTCATCCTCAGGTTGACTGGTCACTCTCTGAGTCCAAAACTTTAAATATTTTGTTCTCTAATTTCACTGTTCACCTGCATCAATCTTCCTTTGACTCACTCCTTGCTAGTAAGTAATTAGTGATCCAAGAAGATTATCAATAGAGTAAACATTTAAATCCTTAAACTTTATAATAGTAGTTATTTTGGCATCATAATCAGTAGGAAAACAATGAAGAATTTTATTGACCATTTCAGCATTCATTAGTTCCCTACCTAATGCATGTAAAGAAGTGACTATGTGAGTGAACCTTGTGTACATGTCAGAAATAGTTTCATTGGGTTTCATGCAAAATAATCTATAGTCATGTAACAAAATATCTAATCTAGATTACTTTACTTCATTAGTCCCTTCATAGGTATACCAAACCTATCCTATATATCCTTTTCCACTTTTGCAATTGAAACCCCGCATGTAATCTTCTAACTTAAGTGCATAAAAGAAACTATTTAAATATTTTGCATTTAATTATGCTAAGTCATGTTCTTCTACAGTCCAATCAGCAATGGCTGTTTCAACTATAATGCCATCAACTAATCTAGTTGGTCTAGTATACCTTTCTTGAACTAAAATTCACATGTAATAATCTAGTGATTACAAAAATATAGACATGCATGTTTTCCAAAAATCAAAAGAGACATCAAATAATGGAGGTCTAGTTATCGAATATCCTTTGGGTGTGTTATGATTTCCAAAAGTAACCATTCTCATTTTTTCAAAAAGTAGTATAATCTTATGGTTTTGAAACAAAGCTTTGATACCACTTGTTGAGACTTGATTAGGTTGTTAAACCTAAACTAATGTCCCAAGGTTAACCAAGAGGGGGGTGAATTGATAATTTAAAAAATATTCATGGATTTTAGATTTGAAAACCAATGATCTTATAGCGAGTTAATTAAAGTTTCAAAATAACTTTTCAACCATAGAAAAATAACTTATTGTAAATAAATGCAGAAATTTAAAAGATAAAGATTTAGAGTGGTTCGGTCAAACACGACCTACATCCACTCCCTGAAGACTCCCTCTTTAGGTATTGCACTATTACCAAAGTGTCTCTCCTTTTTCCCCCACAGCAAGGCAGAGAAGCCTTTACCAAATATCTCTTCCCTCAATCCCCAGTGTGGTAGAGAACCATCATCCTTTCACACTCTCTAAGTGTTGTTAGAGAACCATCATCCTTTCACACCCTCCAAGTGTTGGTAGAGAACCATCTTATATTAATAAATATAACAGCTATTTTATTATTTTTAATAAGGTTTCTCAAGATCAGATACGTGTAATTAAGAATAGTACTAGTTTCTTACAAGGCTTCTTACCTCTTAAGTACCTTGAGGTTCCTCTTTACTAGGGTTGGAAAATGACTTTTCTTTTGTATGACCTTATTTCTAAGGTTCATAATAAGCTTTATTCTTGGAATTCTAATTTCGTAAGTTTTGATTATAAACTTTTTCTTATCAAAAGTTTTTTGTGCTCTTTACATGTGTATATTTTTCAAACTTTACAACCTATCCATGCAGTCTGTAATAGGATTGAGATACTTATTAATAAGTTCTTTTGGAGTGGTTCCAATGTGAATTCTATAATTATTTAGACATCTTGGAATAACTACTGTGGTGTTCTTGAAGAAGGGGCATTGGGCTATAAGAATACGTGGGATTTATCTAATGCTTTCTCTTATAAACTATGGTTTAACTTTCTTGCCATTCTTTCTCTGTGGGCCATGTTCATAATTGAGAAGTATTTTGTTGGTAAGCATCTTGCTGTGTTATTATAATATTAGTGACTCGAGGGTGTGGAAAAGGCTTCGTAACATCAAGTGGAGTGTTAAACCTCATGTGAAATTGGAAATTGGTAAAGCTAACCTTTTCTTTTGGCAAGATTAATGGCTTGAAGGTTAATCCATTGAGTCCTTTATTAATTCTTTCTCTACGACCACTACTAAAGTAGTTGCTTTAATCACTAATAATAGTTGGGATTTCAATAAATTAGTTGACATAATTCCTAATACTATTATTGATAGAATTTTGAATCTTTCTCTTAAAACTGACTCTATGGATTTATTATTATGTGATTTATCTTACAATGGTATGTTTACATTAAAAGATTCTTGGCAGGAGTTCAATAGTTACTTTTTTCCATTCACACATACCTTCTGAGAGTTCCTCAAGGGCGAATATGGATCCTTGCTTTGTAGAGGCGGCCGATCAAGCCACCTATCAGAGGTACAAGATTGCCGGGATCACTGTTTCCTGGACTGTCAACCCAAACATTCTTTCATATCATGTCCATGATCTTTTTGCCCATATTACCCTCACCTTCCTCCTTAGTCTCACTGTCCCTTTCAATTCAGAATTACTTTTTGAATTTTTTTGCCAGCCTTCGCACAAATTCCTCTTTCACTACTCTCGAGTCCTATGTGAATTGACATCCCGTTAAAATCACATATCAGGACTGTCAAGAGAATTTACAAATTTCCACCACAGGGGACAACTCCACACCATGTGTTTCGATCCTGACTAGGACTAAGCTCCGGCCAATCACTTTTTAAGAAACACCAATGCTCACTTTCACGTTAGAGAGTCTAGTAGCTTACTCAAAAATGCGAGGACAATCCAACATTTCCTTCTTAATTTTATTATTCAAAAAGTTGGTGGTCACATTCATATCACTCCACTTCTTTTTATCACCACTTTTTACATTTGGCCCATCATGAATTCAATGCCACTGACTTAATGTTTCACTATATTGAGCATCTGACTAGTATTCGAGACCTAAGACATAGGAGGAAACCCAATCTTGCCCTCAGACATATCATTGCATATGTCTTAGAATCAAAATGAAACCTCCTTCAATGTCCTTCATAGTACTTGTCTCCACCTGGGGCATGAGGAATCCGAGGGAGATACGGAGGAGGAGGCTTCTGCTCCTATTCTTGCACATGCTCTGCTCTGCCAGCACTCTCAATAAGATCAGCTGGTTGAGCGATTTGACCAGTAGGAGATATGGTTTGATATCTACGTTGCTGCACAGGAGCAGCAACATGTTGAGGACATGGCCCGCTTAGACTTTTACATGGCACACCAGCAGCGCCAGCACAACTAGGATTGGTTTGGAGAGTAGTTTTCCACTATTTCTAGCCACTTTCACCAGCCACCACCACCACCACCTCTTTCAGATGATCAGGGGCCGTCGTTTTTTTAGTCTATTTTTTGTGATGTTTTTTTATTGTAGTTTGATTTTGTTTGGTAGTCTCTACATTGTTTCTTTTCTACTTTCCTCTTCCTTTTATGATGTCAAAAGGGGGAGTAGTTAGTTGTACTGTTTGTTTTGTAGTTTGATTCTATTGTTGAATAGTTGAATTGTGTTTGTCTTTTCTCACTGTTTCCATTAAACTGCTTTGAATTGTTTTAATTATTTTTGTGTTTTCCAGCATAAAAAAGGGGGAGATTGTTGTGTATCTAATTTCAGGGAATAAAATGTTAATGATAACAAGCACTTCTGTTTCTCTATGACTGCCTTGCCTACTAATATTTCAGGTCCACAAGATCAAAACTATAATTTGAACCAGCTCAAGCTTGGGTAGACTAGTCTGACTCAGTTTATAAATCACTTTCCTTTTCTTGAGTCAATTATAAATGATGTGGTTCCTGATGCTAAGTAATCTTGCACACACACTCTTGGGAAATTTTTTTATTATTTTAGAGTTTTCTATTTTTACTCACATCATTCAAGATGATCCCAAAATTGTCCTGGACGATCCTTTAAAAATAGAAACCCTAATTAGGGCATCCTGGTAAAGGTAGCCATCATTAAGCACATCATCCCGAACAATTTGATCATCATCCTGGATAATAGGCTAAAATTAGAAAGAATCAGTTGCCAGATCAGTTAAGGCGTCTTTTATTTTTAGACATCATCTAGGACGATGTCCTAGATATTGCAGCACAATTATCCCTAAATTAAATTTGGTTATTAAGAAAAGCAATTAAGGTTCGATTGCACGATCACAACATCCTTGATGATAGCAAGATTGTCTGGGATGATCAGTTAACAAACCTTATTTTTCCCTGGATAATCAAATGTTTGCCTACGTCTATTCAGGGTGATACTCAAGACGATCTATGATGTTTTGAGCTAATCGTCCTAGACGATCTAGTCAATTTTGCATCATCCAGACTCTCATCAACAGTGATGGTCTGGACGATATTCTATAAATTAAACTAATCATACAGTACTATCATCCTGGACGATATGAATAAATTTCCTTTTAAACATCCTAGATCGTCCTAGCTGATTGAGCTAAAATTGTACTGATCGCACAGGACTATCAACTGATCGTCTTGGATGATAATGTCTGTTTGTTGCAATTAAGAGCTATTTTGAATCTCTTCTTCATAAGTTCTCTTATTTCACCTAAGAGGGTATCTTTTTCTACTGTCATAACCAAAGAGAGCCTAGAGGAGAGGGAGAGAAAGGGAGAGAGAGAGAGGATCTTGTGAGGGGGAGTTTGTGAGGGGTTTCACAAAGGTTGCTCCAAGAAAGGATCCAAGTCATCTTCTTCGATCATCTTCACTTATCCTTTGAGGTTTGAGAGAGGTCTACTTTAATAATAGATCATGGTTCTCTGCCTGCTTGAGAAGGAAGCAAAAGAGTTGGGTTCTCTGCCTCACCGGTATTGACAAAAAGGAGGTTTTGTAAAGGCTTCTCTACCTTGATGTGGGAGCAAAAGGAGAGTCACTGAGTTTAGTGCAATACCCGGAGGGCACCTCCAGGGAGTGGACATAGGTCGAGTTGACCGAACCACTATAAATATCTATATTCTTTACTACTGCTTTTTCCACATTTAATTTTTGCACTTTATATTTCTTTGTTGTGAATTTCAGTTTGGATTGAGTTTTGTGTTTTGATTGAAAGATTTTTTTAAAATACCAAATCACCCCCTCCCCCCTCTAGGTTAGCCTTGGGCTAGTTCATAAGGGCTTAACATCCCTAATGAACTTTCCCAAGCCCCCATGACTTCCTAAGACTATTCAAAATGGATTAAGAGTTATTGAAATAGAATGCTCCAAGAAAAACCCCTAAATTTTAATTTGGCTTTCTCTATTCATGTAGTTCTATGATTTGTTTAATTATACCTTCAATATGGTATAAATTGTTGTTCACTATATAATTATATTAAAATTTTCAAATTATCATTTAGTATAATCATGTGATCATAAAGTATAATTGGTTCAATCAAATCTTAATTTATCAAGGATAAACTCCTCAACAACCAAGCATCAACTCAATCAGTTGTCTAGTATGATATGGATCATACAAAATAATCTTAATGGTTAGTTAAGATTTATTTAATTGATTAATGTTTCTGATTAATTTAGGTATTATTTTTAAATATTGTATAGTACACACATGTTTATACAGTATGATTAGAAAAAAAATGCAAATTTTAAAAATATTACAAAAACTTTATTGGTGATGGGATTTCTTGATTACAAGTGATTTTCTTGTATGATTATAATCATAGAATAAAATTAGCTTAAATTAAATTTTCTTAATTAAACAATTTCATTAATTTCTATTTTAGCATAATTATATAGTATAGTCTATATCATATATTACAATTTTCAAAAAATTAACACATTTAATTTCACTCCCCTTATATGTGTGCACAATCACAATGCTAGCATACACCTTTTATAATATATTGACTCAAGAAAGATAAAAAATACAGACACTCATAAAAATGAATCCTATACTACTCTGTTTTGCCCTGAACCTTTAGCTTTACATGTTGAATATTATAAATAAAATAATGGTTCACATAGAAAAAATATGAAATAAAAACATAAATAAGAAAATAGATAAAGTCTAATAATGTTTGTTATCATCAAAACATATGCTCAGGCTCTCGGATTGCAATGAACTCCCCTTTTTTATCATGGGAAACATTTATGGTTAAATTTCTAGTAAATTTTATTCTCTTCTTGGTTCTCCCCCTTAATAAGTGATGTCTTTAAAACTTTATGAGATTAGAGATATTATTATTATTATTATTATTATTATTATTATTATTATTATTATTATTATTATTATTATTAATATATATATATATATATATTCAAAAAACATGAAAATTTTAACCAATACATAATAGTAGGAAACAAAATAAACAGCACTAATAACAAAAAGAAATACATACCAACAACTTCCAACTCCCCATTTTAACATGATCAAAAAGGTCCACTATAATAGAAAACTAGGAAAAATAAACAATATACTAAAGAAAACATAAAATGTTCAAATACACCATAAGGATTAAATAAATTATATAATAGACTATTCAAAAGAAGATCCCTGATATGGTGGTGGAGGTGGTGGCTAAAATTAATGTTGAAATGATGTAGATTGCTCTCCAAACCAGGATATATATGCCTGATGCTGCTACTAATGTTGTTAGATATGTATCTCCTTCCACATCTTAAGACATTCAAATCTCTCTATCATTATCTCATAGAATTATGGTTGGCTTTGGTGTTAGTATCAGTGGCAGAGCTGGTGCTGGTATTGGTTCTAGTACTAGAAGGTTTCCCCCCTTCTCATCAAACTACTTCCTCTTCTCTATAGGTTATGCCCCATGATGTTTGTCACTAAAAAAAAAGTGGAAGGAAGTGTCAGTGTAGAAGGTATGGAACATGCCTACTTGTTAAGGGTACATTAGTTGATATTTCACATCTAAGACATGCAATGATGAGTCCTAGAGTGATATGCTTCCTACATCTGAGCACTAAATTTTTATGAATGTTAGTTTATCACCATGTCTAATAATAACCATAAATTTATTAAATTATGTTCCTGTCATGATTAAATATGTGAAAATAAAAATTAACGTAGTAATATTTACTCTATCTCATGCTTTGTGTAAAATTGAAGTTCAAAGAACATACTTTATGATGTGGCCATTATAGGTGAGAGTATTTATAAGAATCTTGTTTTGATTTAGTGGTGCATTTCTAAGAGTTAGAATGACTGTGTCCAATCATAATCCCCCTAAAAGAAAATATTATGGGTTTGTACTCCTTGAGTAAATAGGTTAAGGTATTGATAAAAGTCCTTATAGGTAATCACTATAGGTCACCTTTAGATATAAGATTACATAAAGGTTCCATCCACATTGATCCTTAGGCTTGCAAAAAAAATATAGGAGTTTGGAAGTTAAAGGGAAAAGCTAAATTCATAATAAAGGGGAGTGTGGTGCTAACAAAGAGTTCTAATACCTAGTAATTTAGAATCTCCAGGTTAAGGATCCTCGAATGAGTAATATAGGAACCACTATAACTATGGTAAGCTCACTCATCTTCAATGGATATAAATCATTCATCTATAAGATAATGTGAGAAACTTCTTGCTTGTGCTCGGGATTACTTCCCACTAACCATGGGGATGCAAAGGAAGGATTGCATGGAGAAAAAAAGAGAAAGACTAGAAGATTGAGTGGGAGAAACTTTTGATTTTCCTTCCCCTTGTTTGAATAGTTGCTATTTGAATGAGTTATATTTATGCAACTTATGTAGTTTTGATGATTCCAAACATTATTGTTCAAATGTATAGTTATCTCCTAACAATTTCAGAAGATTTGCACTTGCTCACTAGACTCAACACCCCTTATAGCCTTCAATATATTATATAGTATGATTCAAATCATGCAGTACGACTAGAGGAATTGTATTCATCTTGACCAAACTATTAAATTATATATTAAAATAATATAGTATGATTAGGATAAAATTAGATGATCTTTATTAATTCATCCTTCCCAACGTGCCAGGCTGTACATTATGAAATTAATAGATTTTCATACCATATGATGGCTAATTAAATATAGTATTAGCCGAATTGAAAATTCCAATAGTTACTGACACGTGTTTTGTACCATACACATCACATGTTCATATGTTATGATGATAAATAATTGAGTAAATTTGAAATGTTGGATTGCCTAGACAGTGTTGATGTGAAGAACAATATAGATTGTACAGTCTAAAGTAAATCATATATCGTCTAGAACATTGCCCTAATATCATCTCTGGATGACGTAAAAATAACAGATCATCCCAGACAATAGATTATCATCATGGATGATTAGTACAAATGAATACACATCGTTTAGAACATCATTATGGGCATCTAGGATGAAACTAAGGCTTATTTAATTGATCATCCCAAAAGATCATGCGATTGTCCAGGATGATATGATCGATCAATTAAACCTTAATTTCTTTCCTTAATTTTCATACTAATTTAGGCATAATTGTAATGCATCGTCCAGGATGATGTCCAAAAATAAAACAAGTCTAAACAAATCTAGCAGCTAATTCTTTCTGATTTGAGCCTATCGTCAAGGACATTGAAAATATCATCTTGGATGATTTGCTTAATTATAGCTGACTTTACCAAGATGCCATAATTAGGATTTCTATTTTTAACTAATCATCCAGAATGATTTGGGATTGACTCAAACAATGTGATCAAAACTATAAAACTCTAAAATCAGATAGGATTTTTTCCTAACTGTGTATGCAAGGTTACCTAGCTTCAGGATCCACTTTATTTACAATTGACTAAAGAAATGGTAAAAATTACTTAACGATAGTTTACAGATAAACTCAATCCTAATCTGCCTAATCTTGAGCTGGCTTGATTTGTAGTTGGCCTTGTGGACCTAAAACATTAGTAGGCAAGGAAGTTATAGAAAAATAGAAGTGTCAAAAAAGCTTTTTATCATCAAAATTATAATTCCTGAATCCAGATTTGCAATAACTTCTTTATCTCCAAGGTCGATGGCCTCTACACTTTATATAATTTCTACCTCATCATCATCTTCTAACCTAGGCGCAGCTGCTTTATCTAATTCATCAAACATAATATGGGTAAATTCCTCTACATCTAAGGTCCATTTTTTATAACCCTTTTGGCATTTACTGAGGAAAAACCTAAGAACTCTCCTCCATCTGACTTTGAATTAAACCTTTTTATAAGAGATTTACCAATTATAACCACAAATGTTAGGTGTCATACCCTTAAGCAACTCATTAGGTATCTTATTTAACTTAGATCTAATATTCACCCTATTTAGCACATAGCAAGCAACATTCACTTCTTTTGCCCAAAAATATCTTGGTAGGGTATACTAAGCTAACATAGACCAAGAGCATCCACTAGTGTCCTTTTTTTTTTTTAGTTATGTCATTCTGCTATGTGGTCCAAGGGGAAAACAAATATAATCAATTAAAGATTCTTTGTAAAATAATTCAAAATTCTCATTCTCAAATTTAGCACCATGATAAATATGGCTTGTAGAAATCAAACACCCTAACTTATTTTGAATACAAATTGAGATAATCTTAAATTCAATAAAAGACTCAATCTTATGTAAGTGAATCTAAGGAAAACATTTACTATCACAATTCCAAAGCTCTTACCACCTAGACTAGCTATGCTAATGGGTCCAAACAAGTCCATGTAAAGGATCTCTAGTGGTCTAGAGGTAGAGACATCTTTAATAGAATGAAAGCATGTCCTAGTAATGTTTCCAAATTGGTAGCCATTAGAGAGATGATCCTTGGATAAGTCTAACTTTAGAATGTCCCTAATTATGTCCTTCATAATCTTCCTAAGGGTTTTTATATTTTCAAGGCATAGTCACCTATGACATAGCTAAAATTCAACCAAAATAATTTTTAAAAAGAAGATATCATTAGAGAAATAAATCAATCATATATACATTGTTCAATTTTTTACATTCCATAATAGTTTTGCAATTTAAAGTAATAAAGAATTGTTTAGAAAGAAATTGGATACCAAATCCTTTAGTGAATAATCGACTTACACATAAAATATTATGCTTTAAGCCTTCAATCAACATCACATTTTTAATAATAAAACCATTAGGTTTACTTATTCTACTTTATCCAACCACTTTTCTACTGGTGTTATCACCAATGGTTACATTACCTCTCCTTCTAGCCTACAACGTGATGAACTACTTCATATCTCCAATCATGTGTCGTGAATAGGCACTTTAATAGTACAACATGCTATCAGTTGTCTTCATGTTAGAGCATCGCTACAAGATCACTCAAAGCTTAGTTTTGAGAACCCAAGTGAGTTTGGGTTCCACCTTATTCTTTAATTAATTAATGGAATTGGTTTAATAAAGCAAACTCACTTATACTAATAAATTCAATTTTTGACTCCATTATTTTCCCCTTTTAGTTATTTGCTTCCCCTCACACTTCTCCTTCTTTGTAGTTTGCTTTTAATATTGGGGCAATAATACCTTAGATGTCTTGTTTCTAGCATGCAAAGAAAACCATGTCAAAGGAAACTTTATTAAATTACCTATCTTTCCCTTAGTTCTGTCATTATAACGCTTTTGCTTTCTCCTTAGAAATATTTTGAACTATCAAGCCATCTTAGTAAATCTTTTATTTATTTATTTATTTTTTAATTTTTGATTAAAACCCACAGAGGGGCCTATACGTTAATAAAGAAAGCAATTACAAAGTCCTTAAGGGGGACTGTCAGCTCACAAATGCTCAAAAGAGCTACAAAACATTGTAAAAGAAAACCTATGAGCCGATAGTCCCCACTATGCTAAAATACACAATATCCTAGGTACATTCTAAAGATGCTAAAGCTAAGCATCCAAAAAAAGAAAGATAAGGATATGCACATGAGAAGCAGTCTTTTCGCAAAAAAAGCCAGAGCACTGCCATTTGTAGATCCATCTGGAAACCATAGGAGCTGCACAAAAAAGGCTAAAAACACAAGGCAAACAAAGTTTAGTAATATAAGGATTAGAGAAAAAAGAGTTAATATCATCCATAATCATATTGTTGGTAAGGCAATTCCCAAAGTAAGTGAGGAGAAGCTCTAACCAGATAGAAACATCTAAGTGACCATTCCAATTACTAGGGTCAACATAATCCTTACAACAAAGACAAAAATCAACAATAATGAGAACACCAATAGGATACTAGACACGGCAGATATTAAAGAGAACCAACCCACACAAAAAATCCAAACAAAGAAAAAGGCATATAGAGCTAAGGATAAGATGAAAATAGCAACCAACATCAGAAATTACCCGAGGCAGCTCCATCTTACCACCCAGCCTAAACCACCAGAAATAGGTAAACAAAACCAAAAAGCTGAAAACCCAGCCCCCAGTAAAGCAAAAGTGGTGAGTCTAGAGATAGAAAAATTCCCTGAGAAAAGCACATTGCACCCTATTGTCAAGGTCCAATAGGAAACCATAAATGAACCCCAAGAGCATAGGCCAACATGAGAGTAAATAGAGATAACCCCAAAAAAAAATCCATACATTCATAGACCACCCAGCAACCCAAGGGGAAGATAAATCCAAAGCCAAGAAATGTAGCCATTACCATCTCCCAATATATAGAGGGGGTAGAAAAGCGACCAATAGGATTCTCTTCAAAAATAAATGTATAATCATTTCTCATGCCCCATGCAACATAACCATAATAGAAATCATCATAACCAAATAAAAATGCCAACAACAACGCATGCATATCAGAATAAAAGAAGAAAATAAATGTTATAAGCCAAGAAATAAATAGGAGACATAACCAGCCATCTCAAAATGATCCTGATTAAATACAACACCTACAACATCAATAGGCAGGGCCAAACCAATCCCATAAAATAACCAATTACAGCAATCACAAAGGTAACAGTCCTATGGAACCAACCAAATATTCATAGAAATATGCTAGCAGCAGTTTAGTAACAGCAAAATAGAGAAGTACTATAAGACTAAAAAAGGAGCAATACAGTACGGATAGTCCCCAAGAAGGAAGAAAAATCCATACCAACTATGAAAACAACCAGCCCAGACAGCCATCCAAAAAAACCGAACCATATGGACACCACACACCAAAAAATAACAATAAAAAAGAAAGCATAACCACCATAACTCGCCAACAGGTGAAGCCAAGGCGCTAAAACAGAACAAAGGAACTATAAAACAACCCAGCCACTAAAAAGCCACAGCATACAAACCAACCAGCACCCCATCAAGAGGAAAATTTACCTAAGAACTAACATAAGGGATATCAGGCTCATTAAGTTTAAGCAAACAAAAAAGATGAATCAAAACATAAGACCCAATAACATAAAAAAATTAGTCAAGACTACACCCCCTATTAGCAAGCCAAGAAGCATACGTAATACCCTCCTTGTAAATGTGGAGAAAATAATAATTCAAAAAAAACAACTTTTTCATTTGCCTAACATAGTAGAAAAGGTCAAGGATACAACACATATCCTGATCAATGTAGAACAGATGGAAATCATAATTAGAGTATAGCTTAATAAACAAATTATTGAAGTTAAAAGAAATGTAAAATTCAATACCATAAAGAATGGCCTTGGTGACAACAATCAAGTAATTATCATTATTAATAGGACCAGCAAAAGCTAAAATAAGGCAGATATTACTATCCCTGAAAGTACCATGACAACCCATAGAGGATTCACTACTAGCACCATTCACATTCAATTTAAAGCAATTACTCAGTGGTTTGGTCTAATAAATAATATTAGCTTGAGAAACAGTAGGATCACCCTTTAAATTAAGCCTTAAATCAATCCCAACAAAATAATAATTCTTGAAATTCTTAGATGAAAGCAGTTAAACAGCCATAAAAGAGACAGCCTTATCCTTAACCCTCTGAATAACATTATGATGATTCATCCAGACATCATTAAAAAGTGAGTTATTCCTTTCTAACTAGAGAAACCAAAGAATGAGAGAAGGAACAACATTACCGATGTGGCCTTTAGAATTAATAAACCAAGCATTAAGCATAGATTTAAGGGAGATATGGGCATTAAAGCAATTTAACTCAAACAAATCATCAAAGTAGACCAAAGTTCTAACAGCAACATGACCAGAGATAAAAACATGACGCATATTCTCCAAATTGCAACAACATTGACACTTTCAGGCCAAAATAAAACCCTTTTGACGAGATTATCATTAGTGGGGATAAATCAATGTAAAATTCTCCAAATAAAAATTGACATAGTAGAAGAAATGCACTTTTGTCAAATATAATTGAAAATAATGTTAATATTTATTTTAGCTCTAAAAGTATGCCAAACACTCTTTAAGTGAAAACCACCATCCTTGGATAAATCACATAAGATAATGACCTTAGAAGCAGTGTTGATAGGCAAGTTTAAAATGAGGCGAAGAATCCAATCAGGAATCACGTTAGAGAGTTTTTCGTAGTCCCTACAATTATCATTAAAAAAAGATTTAACCTTAACCGAAGCAATTGAGGAATAATTCAAAATAGAATCAATAGAATGTTTACCTAACCACAGATCTTGCCAGAAGAAAATATTATCTTCACCAAGCCCCTAAGAGACAAAGGGCTCCACATCCCATTTAACCTTGCAAAACCTTTTCCAAACTCTAGATTCAACTTGCTTAGAAAAACAATTAGTAGGATGTTTTCTAACGCAATACTTGGAAATCATAAAATTAGCCCAAAGACTATTGTTAGTGTGCAAATTATACCAAATTTTAAAAGAAAAGGCCTTAGCAAGATTGTTTAAATTTTTGCAACCAAGACCACCTTCAGCCAAAACTCCACAACACTTCTCCCAAGCAGCCCAAGTAATTTTAGAACTAGTAGAAGTGCCTTTCCAAAATAATTTGTTAATAAGCTTGTCGACCCTATTACAAATAGCTTGAGTTAGAAAAATAGTTTGAAAACTATAAACTGGTAAAGCACAGAGAACAGTTTTGATAAGAGTAACTCTACCACCAAAACTAAGGAAATTAGAATCCCAAGAAATAAGCTTATTGAGGATAGAAGCAATAAGATCATCAAATAAAAAGGTTTTCCTCCTACCATTAAAAAGAGGGACACCAAGATATTTCATGGGTAAGTGAGCATGAGTACAGCCAGTTAAACCTTTAATAGCTAAAAAACAATTATTAGAAATCCTATTAGATGCAATAAAACAACTTTTATTTCTGTTAACGGATAAGCCACTATCCATCTCAAATTGATAAAAGAAATCCATAAGTTTATGAATTCTATTAATAGCCACCTTAGTGAAAATGATAAAGTCATCCGCAAAGCATAAATGAGATATGGGAAAACCTCCCAAAGTTCTAAAATAAAGCCCAGGATTAGTGTCAAACAAATTGGTAAGACCCCTAGAAAGAAATTCAACAGCAATAATAAAAAGAGAAAGAGAAATAGGATCACCTTGCCTTAAGCCATAAGATGATTTGAAAAAACAATTATTAGAACCAATAACTATTATAGAGAAACAGAAATATTCATTACAATTCTTAATAAGATTTATAAAGATAGAATTAAAGACAAAAAACTCTAAAATAAGGTAAATAAAGTTCCTATCAATATTATCATAAGCCTTGGCAAAATCATCCTTCAAAATTAAATTACACCCTCTTACCCTAACATCCAAGTCTTGACAAAATTCTTGAGCCATCAAAATGTTATCCGGAATGTCCCTATCTTTCACAAAACCCATATGAGAAGGAGAAATAATTCTAGGTAAAATAAGAGTAAGATGATTCAAAATAATTTTATAAATAAATTTGTTAAAAAAGGTACAAAGACTGATAGATCTAAAGTCATTCCAAGTGTTAACAGAGTTGTTCTTAGTAATAAGCATTATAAAAGTAGAAGTAAAGAACTTAGGGATAGGGTTACCAGCAAAGAAATCAAAAATAACAACAAAAATGTCATTATTAATAATGTGCCAAGATTTTAAAGAAAAAAGAGTGGTAAACTCATCAGGTCTAGCCACAAAATCACTATTTATATCCAACAGAGTTTCTTTAACCTCCTCAAAAGGAGGCCTAGAGAGATTGACATTCTCCTCTTAGGATATAAGGGTGGGAATAAAAGAATAATCCATAATCTAAGTCGTATTAAAAACTTTATTGAAATGAGTTTGAAAATGTTGAATAGCTGAATTAGCAATCTCCACAGTATTCTCAATGACAGAACCATCCTCCGTTTAGATTTTATTGATACTATTTTTAAACCATTTCCTCTTAACAAACACATGGAAGGATTTAGTATTATTATCACCCTTGAGAAAGTGCTTAGTAGCAACTTTTTTCTGACAAAAGACCTCTTCCTGAGCTTTTGAAATTAAAAAGCTGCTCTTTAAACTTTCTTTAAAATAGTGAAATTAGCATCAGTAGCGTCATCTTGACAAGAAAGCTCAATGGAATTAACAAATTATTCAGCTGGCAAAATGCTATAAAAAAGATTTTTAAAAACATGATTGTTCCAACAATTTAAAATTTGTTTCACCTTTTCAGCTTAAACCACATTCTCCTCATGCCAAAACTAGAATTATCCGGACATAATGGAGCTTGCCAATTATTTTGAATAACATAAAAAAAGAGCCATGAAGTAACCACATGTTTTGGAATCTGAATTGAGATGAAGCATTAAATTGTCTAAAATTAAGGCTAATAAGCAAAGGAGAATGATCATACAAAGTTTTACTAAGATGCTGCATATTGGTGGAGTTAAGCGAATTAAGCCAAGAGTCCTTAAAGAGTACACGATCCAACCTTTGCCAAAAGTGACCCCTATTTCATGTAAAGTTATTACCAATAAAACCAATATAAATTAAATTGGAAGACAAAATCATATTATTTAAATCCTCCATAAAGCGATAAGAAGGAGAGGAACCTTCTATCCTTTCAGAGGGATTAGTGATAGCATTAAAATCACCACCAACAAACCAAGGCAAATTACAAATACTATTAAAACAAATAAGTTGATCCCAAAGTATTTTTCTAATGTAATGAGATGAAGCGGCATACACAAATGACATAACAATGAAAATTAAGAACCTAAACTTTATAATGCATGACCTGAGTAAAATCACCAATAACATCAATTTTAACTGGGTCTTTCTTAAAATCTCAAATCTTGTTAGCCACATTCAAAATAGATAATTAAAACTAAAAAACCAAGAGTTGCTTAACAACCTATAAGAGGAATTAAGAGGCTCAAGCAACATAAGAATAGAGATATTGTGCATATGACAAAAATTCTTAAAAATTATAGAAGAAGTACGACCAATGCCCCTCACATTCCAAATAATTGCATTAAACATAAAGGAACACTTAATGGGAAGTATGTGAGCAAGTGTTTCTAGGAGGTTACAAAGAAATTTGCTTAGGCTTCCTCCCTCTTTTACTATAAAGTTTACTAAAGCTAATATCATTATCATCCTTGGCAAAACATTTAGCAGCAATATGTATATCGTCAGTATCAGTAAAAGCATCACTATTATAATTAGAGGTTGAATGAGTCTTACTATCTTTTTGTGGTACCTTTGAATAGTCTGCTGGGAACATTCATCCTCCATAAACCTACCATCATCCTCAAAATTATCACTATCCTTCACAACAAGATCTTTAATGCATTGAGAAGGAGGAGAGTTATGCTCCATAGAAATGGATTCACCTTCCTCTAATGGGATGTCATTCCTCTCAGCTTCTTTGAAAGGCAATGGAATAGCAACATTAGCTCCAATCACAAATTCCTATTCATTTAAAGGATTAGAGGGAGTATGGAAAAGCATAATACTATTAGAATCTGAAACATTATTATTAATAATGCAATAAGGGGTAATTTCAACATCAACATCATTTTGGACATCAATAATAGGCAAAGTATGCCTCACATTCTTCTCACAGTCATTAGAAGCAATAATAAACATTTTAATAATAACTCCCTGATCATGATTCAAAGAGACATGATTAGTAATAGTAGGAAGAGGGTCCTCCCTAGTTATATCCAACATCTCCTCAATAGTTTGGTGCAGATTAGAGGTATTACCCTCTGAAAGAATCAGAATAGGATTAGTAACTTCCTGATCAACCACCCCATTCGTTTGTTTCAATGAGTCCTTTTCTCTACGAAGATGGTGATGCTTCCAAAAATAATCGTTATACCATGACCGTGCATCTTGTAAAAAGAAGAAAATATATGTAAATTTTCAAAATAAACATTTTATAAATAACCCTTGACTTCTGACCCAATCCATATTTCACTAGGATGATTTTTAGAGACATCCAATTCAACCAAAACCTGAGCAACAGACAACCTCGACACAGAGGCAGCGGCTTGGTTAGTTTCTAAGGGTCACCCAAACATAGAATCCATACCAAAGAGGATTTGATGACTAAAAAAGTGAAGTATTAAATTAGGAAAAGAAATCCAAACAAGCACAATAAGAGATTCCTCCCTAACATCATAATCCGGAGTCCATTTTACCAACCACAATTGACATGCTTGAATATAATAAGATCTCCTAGAAAATATGTGGCTATAATTAAGATCATTAAAAAGTTAAATAGCAACATATCTTTGATTAAGTAAACCAATGTGAAATGATATGGAAAGTTTTAGGTTAAGGAAAAATTTGCGTATAACATCAAGATTCAGTCGCCTAAAAAAAAAATTTACCCACTAGCATCAAAGCATAAGGAGCAGCCAACTGATCTACAATCGAATCCTCAAAAAATAAGGCCGAATAGCCCTTGAAGGAAGAATGAACAAAATTAAATTTAGGAGAAGTAGACGATGAACCAGCTAGAACATCTTTGAAGGATTGAGTTTTATCCTCAAAATGAGAAGTAAATGTCGGGTTCTATGATAATATATTCATAATAGTCCAGCATAAAAAAACCAACAAAACCCCTAAATCAATAAAAGAAAGACAAGAAAATGAAAAAAGCTAATGAGATCGAATGGAAAATGCGAAGAAAATTAGCCAGGAGAGCCAAAAACTATCATGCAAGAGGATGCCCTAGTGTCGCCAAGAATCGCCTCTAGAGCTAGAGCGCAGAGAGATGTTGGAGTTGAAGAGTTTAAATGATCTTAGTAAATCTTTTATACATGTATGAAATAATCTGATTAGGTTTCACAAAAAAATAGTTCATATTTATGCAATCGTAAATTCAGATGGGTTTTCTTCACGTCATATCTACCTTCATAAGTAACACAAATCCAATCATATACTTACTAGCGAGTAGTGCAAAAAAAAAAAAAACATGCAAGTAATCCTAAAATATTAATACATAGAAAAATAGTTTAAACACCTTGCATTAAGTTGTGCATATTTCCTATCTTCCGTACTACATTTATTAAATGGAATTTAAATTTTCAGACCATTCACACTAAAGGAAGGTAGAAAATATCCTATTTATAGTATATGTCACATGAGATAGTTAGTCAAATTTAAAAAGGTTGGCATACAAACTTTCAAAAATCAAAGGAATTGCTATCAAACAACGATGGAAGGGTTATTAATGAACCCTTCATGCTATTTCTATTCCCAAAGTGTGCCATGGATCTCTTATGAAGGTTTTTAAACCACTAATTTGAAGAACCCACTCTGATACATATTTGAAAGTTTAATTTATGGGTGTTATACCACATGAACTACAATATCACACTAAGAGGGGGGTGAATTGTTATTTCAAAAAAATATTTTTCAGAAAATGCTTTTTGAAAAAACTTAATACCAAACACAAAACTTAAGTTAAAATTGATATATTGCAATGTGGAAGCTCAAAGATATGAAAAATCAAATACTTTTTAGGGTTTTATCTAGTAAAATAATAAATTTAAAAAAATGTTTTTTTTTTATTTTTTTTTCTTTTCTAACAAAATAGTAAATCCAAAATGAATCTCAATGTTATAAACATGGTTTTTTAGGAAAATAAATTTCCATTAAAGTAAAATTTGAACAAATTAAAGTGTGATAAAAATAAGAACAAACACACCAGAGATTTATAGTGGTTCTAACAGAACATAGCCTATGTTGACTCCTCGGAGATGTCCACTCCAAGTATTGTACTAAAATCTTAGTTCCTCTCCTTTTTCCCCTATAGCAAGGTGGATAAACCCTTGCAAAATCCCTTTCACCAACTTGATGTAATAGAGTTTTAAAATTCTTTTCACTTTCCAAGTGAGTCAAAGAATTGAAATCGTTTTCACCCTCCAAGTATGTAAAATAATTGAAATCAATTTTGCGCTCCTAATGAAGAAGAGAACATGAGTCACTTTCATTAATGATGCGGTAGAGTTGTTGGTGGCCCTTTTACACCAAGAGGTTCTTCTTAAAGTTTCCCTCAAGTAAAAATTTAACTCATGGTGGAGGAAGGTGGATAATGACCAAGGCAACCATGTGAAGACTCCCTCTCTCACACTCCCTTGATCCCACAAGACTATTCTCTCTCTCTCCCTCTCTCTCTCTCTCTCAAAACACCATTCTCTCCCAAGCCTAAAGCTCACTTATAAAACCGTCGGTCATAGAAGATTCAAGCCCCCTTGATTGCCATAGACTATTCAAAATAGATTAAGTGTTCTTTAAATATAAGGCTCCAAGAAAAAACCTATTTCTAAGTTTGGGCATCTCTATCCATATTATACAATTTGAAGATCATACAATATTATTAGTTCATTTTTGTTATTAGTACTATATAAATAATTGTTCAATGTACAATTAGTTCAAAATTTTCAATTAATCCGAACAATCTTATGATTGTATAGTACAATTAGTTCAATCAAATCATAGTTCATCCAGGATAAACTCTTAGATGACCAAACATCATATATTTCAACCATCTTATATCATATGGATCATAACATGCATTCTTAATAAATACTTAATATTTATTCGATTGATTAATTTTTATGATTAATATAGGTAATATTTTTAAATATCATATAGTATGGACATGTTTATACAGTATGATTAAAATAAATTACAAATTTTTAAAAATATTGCCAAATTTTTATTAGTAGTCGGATTTCTTAACTATAATTAATTATCCTACATGGTTATACTTATATAATATAATTAGCTCAAATTAGTTTGCATAATTAAATTTCTTTATTAATTCCTATTTTAATTAGTTTGTACAATATGTCACAAATCATATAGTGTGAACTTAAAAAAAAAGTTTACCACAATTAATTTCACTCTCCTTGTGTATATGTGCATTGTCCCTAGACCTACTTACACCTTTTATAATATATTGACTCAAGAAAGATAAAAATTTAAAATTTTACAAAAATCAATCCTATACTACTCAATTTAGAGCATTCAACCTTTAGCTTTGCATTGTGTATATTATACCTAAAATATTAGTACACTTAGAAATCTTATGCAATAGTAACATATTGAGAATATAGATAAAGTTTAATAATGTTTGTTATCATCAAAATGTATGCATAGGCTCTCAAATCGCAATAGAGTCTTCTCAGATATTCCATCTAACCTTGGAAGGAATTCAGTTGAGTGATATATTTAGGAGGTTGCTTTCCTATAATTACTTTAACTTTTCTTGGATCTTTTTCAATTATATAATGTCATACCACAAAACCTAGAAACTTTTCTAAAGTGACACTGAAGGCACACTTCCGAGGGTTCATTATTAAGTTACATAATTGTAATCCCTCAAAAATAATTCTCAGATCATTTAAATATTTTTCTCTCATGAGAACTATTGACATAACACTCCACCAATGGTGGATAGTTTCATCAAATATTCTCATCTTTTCTCTCTAGTATTTGGAACTAGAATTCTTTAATTTCAAAGGCATGACATTATAGTAGTAGACTTGTATTGGTATTCTAAAAGTACATATGTTTCATCTTCAGGAGCCATTTTTATTTTCTTCTATCTGGATGAACCATCCACAATGGAAAATATAAATTGTAAAGAAGAAATATCAATTACTTCTAGTATATGGAACAAGAACTCATCTTTGGGATAGGCTTTATTTCAATCATTAAATTTGATAAATACACAAATTTATCTAGTCTTTCTCTTTACTTGATAGAACCAGTGCACTAGATCCCCTTAGAACTTTGCGGTTAAGTGTGCTTGGGTGAGAGTAGTACTAGGATTGGTGACCTCCTAAAAAGTTCTCATGTTGCACCCCTTTTTAAATATTTTCAGTGAATTTGAGCTTTTCTAGAGAGAGAATGTTTGAGTGTTTCTATGGAGACAAAGGGGAAATTCAATTTTTTCCATCCTCCTTTTTTTAAGACTTCTAGTATGGTAGAATATTTCCACTAGTGATCACCGACTATCATCCAATCCCAAAATATTCAACCCTACTCTAAGGATTTTAATTCATCACTATGGAATGGAGGCATTAGGAATAATAGTTTGTTTCCTTATGGAATAGCTCAATTAAAAAATTCTTCTCTAGTTACTAGAGAAGGACTTCGGCATCCTATCTAGCAAAGTCCTTCGATTGAACAAAACGGAAAGAATATTATGGAATAATTAAAGGTTTTGAAGGATAATCTGTGACAATTAAAGATTTAAAAGATAGTAATGAATGACTTTGAAGCTTCTTCATCAGGTCTGAACTTAAAAGTCAGTAGATTTATGTGTGGTAATGCTTTAAATGCTGATTTGCTTATGATTTTAAGTTTATCTAACAAGTTTGCTAAATCCTCTTCTTAAATTAACTCTATTGATGCTAAAATTGTTGATAACCATGATGCTCATCCTGAGGAAAATTATATAGGAGGTTCAGTTAATGTAGTAAATTCCTTGTAATTTTAAAATCTTGTGAATTCATGGAATAGTAACCCCCATATTATAATTAATCCAAATTTTGTTGTTACCATGATGTATGGTGAAGAAATTGTTCTTAACACTGAAAATGAAAGTGTGAATGCTCAAGTTTTGAAAATTTTGTTGTTTATGAAAGTGTTGGGTAAAAATGTTCTTTTTCCTTTTTGTAGTATGGAACAAAGAACAAAATGGAGTAAATTTTGAGGATTTTAACATCACTAGGTTAGATTGGATTTTGTTTTATTTCAAATCTAACGAAGCTATGGATGGAGTTTTGAGTGGAGGGCCATGGTATGTGGGAAGGCATATAGTTGGAATTGAGAGATGGTCACCAATCTTTTACCTATTATCATTGAAAGGTGTATCATCACTTGTTTGGATATGTCTTCCTCATCTTGCGTTGTAATTTTGGGATGAGGTAAATATTATGAAAATAGCTTCAAGGATTGGTACGCCTATGTTTCTTGATGTAAATATGTTAAAATGGGGTAGAAGTGAATATTTTAGAGCTTCTGTGAGAATTAAACTAGATTCTAAATTGCCATGAGGTATTTGGGTGGAAGGAATGAGTGGTAGGTTTTACCAAAAAATTGAATATGAGAAAATTACTTCGTTTTATTTTTATATGTGGTAATATTGGTCATAAGCATAATTCATGTCCTAAAGAGTTAGTTCAGGATAATAAAATTCCAACACCTATTATTCCTGAGAATTTTAAGAATGTTTCAAACCCAACTTCTAATATTACTGAGAAAAGTGGTTGTAAAATTCCCAATAAAGAGCAACATGATGAATGTGAGTATGGGCCTTGGATCCATGTTAAGTTTTAGAATAAAAAAGGAATATTATTTAGAAATTAAGATTTTAATGAGAAAGAGATGCATAAATCTTTTATGAAACCTACCTCACATGTTGACTATAAGGAAAAGGTTGTGGGGAGTTCTGTTGCTAATGGTAATTATTGTGAAAATAATGATTAGGTGACCCTATTCAAATGGAGGGACTGTGTAAGAATGTTGTAGTTATGAATATTCAATCTAAGCATGTTGTTGATTCTCATCTTCCTTTATTTAAATCAAACAAATTCAATGCTTTGATTGATTATTATGAAGAAAATGAGTGTCATGTTGTTGCTATTCCAAGTTATGCTAATCTAAAAGCTAATTTTTCTAGTGTTCTTAGAGATTAGTCTTTTATACACGTAGATGGTATAGAGGTTTTTATCATTGCTGAAGGAGCTAGTAAAACCATGGATGGTGTGGAGCCAATGTCTGATGGAAATATCAATGCTAATGTGTTAATGTTATTGAAGGTTTTTATTATGCAAATATTGCTTATGTAAAGTATAGTGGTGATGTGACTTCCAAAAACGTGTGGAATTGTGTTGGTATTGATGCAGGTGCTAATGTAATGAATTTTTTTGATTGAAAGGATAATAAAAGGCCTCTGTCACTGGTTGATAATGGTGTAAGTTCTTATATATATATATATATTTTTTTTTGAGAAATGCATAAAGAAATTTATTCAATCAACTAAATATAACTTGATTCCTCCTTCAACAAAGCTAAAAAAGGAGGAATGTTATTACAACTAACATCTTTCAAAAAAAAAAAAAAAGAAGAGCTAAGTTAGCGCATAAATCAGCTAACGTATTACAATCCCTTTTAGAAAAATGAAAGATGACTTGTTTAAAACCTATAAGAAAATCTAAATCCTTAGGATTTAAAAATTCTTCTGAAATCATATGCTTATAAAGAAAATTCTAAAAAAGCAAGATAACATTGTGATTATCTCCATCTAGCACAATACCCTTGGCATCAAACATCCAATCTTGAATAAAATTCCTCAAAGAAAGGATTGATAATATCTAAACTTGCGTACTATCCCAATGAAGACAACTGAATCCAAATGCACCTAAGAAGCGACCCTTGCAATCTGTGAAAACTCCCCCTATGCCAGCTTTGTTATTGCTATTTAAATAAGCATACACATTAATCTTTATCCAACCAGAAGGTGGGGGAAGAAAAGAAGAATGACACATCATATCATGCTAATTAACTTCCCAGTTCTCCTAAATCAAAATTGCATGAAAAGAACCAACTGCATAACTAATAGAAATTGCTGCAATGAACGAGCAACTATCTTCATGATCTCCATGATTTATTTTTCTCCTGCTTTTCCAACAAAAAAATACCAAAGATCAATATAGATTACAAATGTATGAATTCAATACCGCAAGACAACGCAATAAAATCTTGCATTCATCAAAAGAATTACTAGCTGGAATAAGGAAATTCCAAGCACAAAGTTGCTCCAAGACTTTTTAATCATACCATAATGCACAGCAATATGATCTATATTTTCAAAATCTTCACATCCTCTTGAGCATCCAGCATACTCAATTAATCTTCTATGTTGAATGTAACAGTTAGATGGAATAACTTTTTTACATAGACGCCACAAAAATAGTTCAACTTGCAGCCTTAGCTTTAATTTTTTATACATCTCCATTAATCATCTTCCATATCATCTTCAAAAAAAATTATCAAAAGCTAATGTTGAAACTAATTTCCCTGAGCATTTGAAAATCATTACTAATTGGTCTTTACCAACTTCTGAATAGATAGGAACCAAAAGAATCAATTCCACTAGTTGAAGACCGAAACACGGCTTTAGCTTTTCTATATTCCATTCCACATTTGAAATAAAAGCTGAAAGACAAGATGAATCTTGATTTAAATCTGAAATAAAAGTTATCCATCTATCAATACTTTTCTCCAGAATTCATATATCATTAGTAGTGTCCACCTCTTGACCATTATGAATTCTCCATCCCAAAATAGGATGTTGATATTTTGATCCATTCACAGTAATCTGTTAAGATAGTTGCTATTTGAATGCTTTACATTTT
>NW_021510862.1:0-249 GCF_001605985.2 Dendrobium catenatum | reverse complement strand
GTGGTTTATATGGAGCAACCTCTATGGCATGTTGCTCAAAGGAGAATCACATATGCCTACCCACGAATGATATTTATCTCAATATTGAAGGTTACTAAGTAATATTTTCTAATTTTCTTTGAATTTTAAAAAGTTTTCAAAGTAAGAATGGTCTAGACAGTATCATGCCTAACTCAGGTTGCTATATTGAAAAGGGATCCACGTCGATGCTTCTGTGAGACACTGGTCAATGGAAATCTCTAAATGTCC
>NW_021510861.1:0-470 GCF_001605985.2 Dendrobium catenatum | reverse complement strand
AAAATTTATTTTCGTCCTTCGGGGTGATATACTCTTTTTAACGAGTTGATTCGACTTTAGAATTAGAACTCAACCTTAATCTTAAAATTCCCAAAGAAAATTAATATTTTTAAAACATATTTTCAAAATTTCACCAACAACTTTGTATGTGTCTTTAGCAGCCATTGTAGCTTTGTTCTTTTGGGGAAAACTTGAAGAGAGAGCTTGAAAGGGAGTGAGGAAAGGGTGTAGTTTGAGAGAGAGAGAAGATCCTGTGAAGGAGGACTCAAGGGAGTGTGGAGGGGGTTCCATAAGGTTGAAAGTTTGTTAGGGATGTTAGGCCCTATAGAACTAGCCCAAGACTAACAAAAAGAGAGGTGAATTGGAAAACTTGAAAACCAAAGATAAAACGCCACCCAAAATCACCACAAATAAAGTGCAGAAGAAAGAAAACAAGAACACAGAAATTTATAGTGGTTCGGTCAAACCTT
>NW_021510860.1:0-284 GCF_001605985.2 Dendrobium catenatum | reverse complement strand
CCTTTCTTATGTAGAACTCTCCATAGCACTTCTCTTGAAATTTTATCATATGATTTCTCTAAATAAATAAATATCATATGTAGATCCTCGTTATTCTCTCTATATTTCTCCATCAAACCTCTAATTAAATGTATAGCTTCATAGTATACCTACCCATCATGAATCCAAATTGATTTTGAGAAATATTAGTATCACATCGTAACCTATGCTCCAAAACTCTCTCTCATAGTTTTAAAGTATGTCACATTAACTTAATTCCTCAATAATTCGCACAATCTTGTGCA
>NW_021510859.1:0-290 GCF_001605985.2 Dendrobium catenatum | reverse complement strand
AGCCACTCCCTCCCCTAATCAGAACATGCCAAAAATCAATGTTTCCCTTTCAAACAGTCGGCCCCACAGGGGGCCGACCCAATTGGGCCAGCTGGACCGGTCTATCAATTACATTCAAAATGGTATATGGCTTACTAAAAGACAATCAAAGTTCAACCATCCAACATAATTAGAAGTTCATGCTCTTCTTCATTGAATCAACTTCCAAATGAACTAAGAATAACTTGGAGGTTAGAGCCTATTTGGCTCTAACAATCATATCTCCATAGCATTCAATATGTGGCCAATTT
>NW_021510858.1:0-473 GCF_001605985.2 Dendrobium catenatum | reverse complement strand
AGCATGAATCTCGAAGCAAAATTGAGTTGAAAGCTTTCAAAATTAAATCTGAGACCATCCAAACTCTGATTTCAGCAAACTTATAGTCGAACTAAGCGTCTCGGAAAAACAAACCCAACGACATCAAAATCAATCAAATTCAAGCCCAAATGAGCCCAAAGCAATGGTCCAAAGCACTTTTAGAAGGTTCAAGCAATATTTTGGATCGCCAAATAAATTCTAAACGTGACATGCTTATAGTCGAATCAAACGACTCGACGAGACAAATTCAACAAGCCTAAGATCACCAAATTCTAATATCATTAATAAGACATCCAAATGCCAAATAAACCATTCCCATCTTGAACTTGTTCCTTCCCATATTTACAAGTCATACAACTCTAAAAGAATTATATATATGCCCCAATTATTCACATGAGGGGGGAGGAGGAGGAACCGGTATTGAGTCTTCACATGATGTTATTCCTCGTTAT
>NW_021510857.1:0-228 GCF_001605985.2 Dendrobium catenatum | reverse complement strand
TTGAATAAATTATATATATATAGTACTATACAATAATTTTAAAGTTTAAGACATAATTTTATAATATCACACCAAATGCATGCCATTGTTCTATATTTTCGATAGTAAGTATGCCCCATGTCTGTCATATTGTATTCATGTTTCTATGTCCATATCAATCCATCATAAATTTTTTCATCATATATAAAATCATTTTTATACATAAATAATACTAGTAAAATACTTAAT
>NW_021510856.1:0-201 GCF_001605985.2 Dendrobium catenatum | reverse complement strand
GAATCAATTTGTTAGGAATGATGTTTGGGAGCTTGTGGAAACACCTAAGGGACAAAGTGTAGTTGGGACAAAGTGGGTCTTTAAGAACAAGGTGAATGATTCAGGAGTGGTGGTAATGAATAAAGCAAGATTGGTGGCTAAGGGGTACAATAAAATAGAAGGGACAGACTTTGAGGAGACTTTTGCCCCTGTAGCTAGATT
>NW_021510855.1:0-506 GCF_001605985.2 Dendrobium catenatum | reverse complement strand
CCATTTTTTACATTCTCAAAACTAATAAGCCATTTCACAAATTACGAAAAGCAACAAAAAATGTAAAAAATAACCCTTTCTTTCCCCCCAATGACGAAAGGGCGTTCTTTCTTTGGAAACAGGGTCAGTATGTCGGTCAATTTCTCTATTATCTTCCAAATATCCACATCTCTCCAAGCAAAGAAGATACCTTGTCTGCAAGACCATTATCCAAGTCTTTCTTCGTATCATAGAAGCATGCGAACGGGAGTTCTCTGCATTTTCTGATGCTCAGAGTATGGATTCCCTTTGATTCTGCGAACAGAGAGTGACGACCGGGAATAACTCCCCCGCCTTCTCTACTTGAAGGAAAAGCTTGGCTCCTGAAAGTGGGAAGGCCGGCGTTTACCAGCAGAGCAACGGCCGGTGGCCGGAGAGGAATGAGAAACAGAGACATCATCAGACTTTCTTCTTATCCCTCCGCAATCTACGGGCAAATTATTGGGTCAGGTGACCGAAGCCATCTC
>NW_021510854.1:0-638 GCF_001605985.2 Dendrobium catenatum | reverse complement strand
AGGAAAGTATTCTTTCTTCACAAAAATATTTTCTAAATTAAAACTCTTAATTTATAAATTAATTTAATTAATACTAAAATTTCTTACCTTTTTCCCTTACACACAACTCTTGCTTGCCCTACCCATCAATCTCGCTTCCTCCTGGCAGCTCGCTTGCAATCCTGGTCTCCCTTCCTCCCTTCCTATCTCTATTTCTCTATTTCTTTTTTTATTTCTTACTTCTCTTTCTTCTTCCTCTCCGATAGCCTTCTCTTGCTCCAAGTCTCTTCTATTCGTGCAATGAAAAAGGAGTGAGCAAAACAAAGTTATTACACATGAGGAGTTGCTACTTTTCGCCTTCGAACACATTTCCTTGCTCAATCGCACGATCTGACTCTGCCTAGGGAGTCTACGCATATGGACGGTCACGGTTCGTCCGCGTTCTGCTTGGCCTACTTACGCAGGTTTTCATTTAGGGCTGGCCAATTGAACCGGCTAGTTTAAACCGGATATTACATAATTGCCGAGCGAGATAAACAATTCTAAAATAAAATTCAAACATACAAGAAAAGATTTTAAATCAAGATATGCTGCTTATTAGAGCTCAAAGTAACATTAACATTTAAAGATATAACTAGCTTAGTGTAGTAGATTTTAAA
>NW_021510853.1:0-359 GCF_001605985.2 Dendrobium catenatum | reverse complement strand
AGCTCCTCCCGGATTAGCATGGACGGTTGGATGTCCGTATCAATTTGTTCCTGGCGCAGTGTTACCGAATCTTCCCCACTACCGAATGAGTCCGAAGGAGCATGCGATCTTGGGTCAGATTGTCCAAGAGCTATTACAAAAACAGTTCATACAACCAAGTCTTAGTCCTTGTGCGGTACCGACACTCATTGTTCCAAAGAAAGACGGAAAATGGAGACTGTGCATTGAAAGTCGTGCGATAAACCGCATCACCGTCAAATATAGGTTCCCAATACCCCGGATCAATGACCTCTTGGACAAGCTCGCGGGAGCCACGGTTTTATCCAAATTAGATCTCCGGAGTGGTTATCATCAGATCC
>NW_021510852.1:0-592 GCF_001605985.2 Dendrobium catenatum | reverse complement strand
AGTCATGATCAAGAAGGTCACCATAGAAAGAAGAGGGATAATGTTGATTCTATCACAAGCTTTAGAAATTATAGAAGTTCTAAGGACATGCTGGATGATACGTGCATTTTGAACGAGGCCGAATACTCTAGCCACATGTTCGTTCACATTGTTTCCTCTAATCACATTATTAATTTCATACCATGCATAATCATAAGTGTTGATCAAGTGATGGGCTTTAGCTCCCTCTATCCTTAAATTCAAAAAAGCTTCTAAGTCAGCCTTGGTGATTTCAACTTTTTATTTGAGGACAAAGGAACGAATTATAGAGTGGTCAGAATTAAAGGACATGTTGGCGAGGAAGTACTGGAAGGTTTTTTTATTGTAGAGGTAGATGAGGGTAAGGATAAAACCAAACTGGGTTGAAGCAAGTAAGTTCATTACCTGAAAGGTAAGTTGTTATTGGATTAGGATTCTAGAGGGTGTGATCTTCGCTGAGGCAAACCTAGGAAAAGATTCCTCATTTGCTTTAAAAAGGAAGTTTTTAGAAGGATTTCTATGTGGTTTCTTTGCAATAATCTTTTGTCTCTTACTTGAACTTGCCATTTGGAAG
>NW_021510851.1:0-322 GCF_001605985.2 Dendrobium catenatum | reverse complement strand
TCTTGGCCGGCGGTGGGATGCAGCCGGCGGGCAGTTGGCGGCCAGATGGGGGGCGGCGGCAATGAGTGAGGGAGGGGAAGAGGTAGGGAAAATTTACGGATTCAAAGAGGGAATTCCAATTTCCCACAAATGCTTCAACCCGAATCTCCATGACAACGAAGTGATCAAGAGAAATAAAGAAAAATAGTAGAGCAAGAAAGAACCTAGAACTCACAAAGAGATCTAGCTTCTCCTACGAACTCACTAAGAGATCGTGGAGGTTTACACTCACAAAGAGAACAAGAAATGTCAAATTTTTCATTCATCCAAAACTTCTTTTACA
>NW_021510850.1:0-205 GCF_001605985.2 Dendrobium catenatum | reverse complement strand
AGAATTTAAACTGCCATCATACAAAATAACTGGACTAATATTTACAGCCTGAAAAGACATTCATGTTTTGTTTGAGACAATTTTTTTTTATTTTCTAAAGCAGTAAAAAATTATTAAAATGCATTTTTTATACTAAAAAACTAATTTAAAATCAATAAAAAATTATCCCAAACAAAACCACAGCCTTTCAATATTAAGATATCGT
>NW_021510849.1:0-284 GCF_001605985.2 Dendrobium catenatum | reverse complement strand
GCATAAGATAAATTAATGTAGCAAGATAAGAAAGGATCTTATTTAAAAAACCATTGGTTAAAATGAGTTTAGAATTTTGTTTAGAGAAGAAAATCATATCACTAAACAAAGTCAGAAGGAGGTAAAATATCAACAATATTTCTCCCTTTAACCAATTTAGAAAAGCTAAACACTATCTTCAAAACTTCAAAATCTAAAAGCTTGAAAAGATTCACCATATGTAACACCAAACAAAAAATAAATAAATAAAATGAAAACAAAGCAAACTAGAACAACACAAAGCA
>NW_021510848.1:0-281 GCF_001605985.2 Dendrobium catenatum | reverse complement strand
ATTTTAAGATATATGTTAGGAACTTATAACCTAGGAAATTGGTATCCCAAGTTTAGCTCTTCATTTGAAATTATTGGTTATTCAGATTCTGACTTTACAGGCTGTAGAGTCGATAGAAAAAGCTCTTCTGGAACATGTCAGTTCATTGGAAATTCATTAGTTTCATGGTCTAGTAGAAAATAAAATTCAGTGGCTCTATCTACTACTGAAGCTGAAAACATTGCTTTAGGAAGTTGTGTGGCATAAGTACTTTGGTTAAAATAACAGTTGATTGATTTAGG
>NW_021510847.1:0-264 GCF_001605985.2 Dendrobium catenatum | reverse complement strand
ATCACCCCACGCAGAACAAATAATAGAAGCAGGAGAGCTAGCATGGAATTCAAAACCCTGCTAAACAAATTTCCATTGATCTTATTTAAAAGATTCATTTTCAGGAAATTTTAAAATTTGATTTGCTTGCTACTATAGCCTTTTAGTGACTAGTCAGAGATGAAAAGAGAAACCATTCCCCAGTGGAGTCGCCAGAAATCTGTGGGCTCCGAAAATTCGGCCTCGGCCTCCATTCATCCGTGGACTGGCATACTTTCCGAGATT
>NW_021510846.1:0-323 GCF_001605985.2 Dendrobium catenatum | reverse complement strand
TTCTT
The DNA here is from genome assembly GCF_001605985.2 of Dendrobium catenatum. Classification (NCBI taxonomy): domain Eukaryota; kingdom Viridiplantae; phylum Streptophyta; class Magnoliopsida; order Asparagales; family Orchidaceae; genus Dendrobium; species Dendrobium catenatum. Next base: position 318 of record NW_021510846.1, on the reverse strand, counting down.
TAGGATAGCTGTAATAATTTATATTTTTTGTATAAATTCTGACTGAGAGATGAATAAATAAAATATTTAATATCAAAATATTTGAATAAATTATTTTCATTAATGTTTGAATCATTAATCCTATTTGATTACAAACTGATCAATAATGGGTGAAATCATATTATGGTTAAATGATCTCTTTAAGCTTGAAATTGCCGATATGTTTGGGGTAGCTTTTCGACTACTTTACTTTGTAGATTGTAGGGGTGTCAATTTCGGGTCACGGGTCGTGTTCGGGTCGAACTCGAAACTGACCCGACACTATTCGGGTCAATCCTA
>NW_021510845.1:0-255 GCF_001605985.2 Dendrobium catenatum | reverse complement strand
TTTAAGAGTTCTTCTTAACTTTCTTTGGAGTATTTCAACATTATCACCATAGTCCATCTTCTTCCACACATTTTCAACAATTTTTCATGCCACAGGATATGTCCTCCATGTATCTTCAAACCTTATGATTCTGGACTACTTATTAGATGGCTCAAGCACCTTACAGAATATCAGACAATGGTCAACCCATGGAAGATGTCAAACCAAAGCCATAGGATTTCTTTGCAATGCAACTGAATTCATCAAGCATCTATC
>NW_021510844.1:0-696 GCF_001605985.2 Dendrobium catenatum | reverse complement strand
AACTCAAGATGCAAGATGAATTGAAAACTAATATAATGCTATAAAGAGGAATGTGCTTGAATGTTTGAAGTGGAGCTAGGTTGCAAGGTAGTGATCTTTGCACTTGTGTTAGGACAAGGATTTTCGATCAATTTATGTTGTAAGTTTTTTTATTTTTTATTAAGGCGTAGGTGAGGATTTCAAACAATAAGATTAGGATAGTGAGGTGAAGGTTTAAGTGGATAGTCACCTTGTCTTAGAATAAGTCTTTTAATAGCTTGGATTCCTTAGATTTGACCTGTGTAATTCCCTTAGAAGATTCATAGGTAGCAACTTCAGAGAAGAGTTTTGGTCCTGAAAGTCATACATAAAGGGTGGCAGTCAATGCTTGGAAATCCATAGAAATCTTATTTACTATTGATTCAATGATCCAATCCTTACAAAGGCTCTTATTAGGCTCCCATTTGCAAACATAGGTGCATAACAATTTCTAACCTAAATATAAAGGGCCTTCCATTCACAAATTAAGGAAAGATAATATATCTCCATCCACATCTTGGGAAAAAGAATGTAGATAGGAAAATGAGAGGTTAAACTCTTCTCTTAGATAAGGAGTTAACAGCTGGTCATCCTATGTCCCATGAGGATATGATGATGTGATAATTTTTTTGGGTGATGCAACACTTCTTGTTGATGTATCACTCAATTGCACTAAGT
>NW_021510843.1:0-1663 GCF_001605985.2 Dendrobium catenatum | reverse complement strand
CCGACTCTACGTTCTTCTCTAGAGCTGATAGAGAAAAATAAGTGATTTACAACGTAGACAAAGGCAAACAATCGATGCAATACCAAGAAAAGCCCAAACAAGCCTGCAACCCCAACCCCTAGCCGAAGCTTATATTCGGGGGCAATGATAAGCCACGAACTTATCAAGGTGGAGGAGAACGCCAAAGACAGATAATGGGAACTGGTGATAGAACGTTCTAATTCCTCAAAGATAAAATGAATAAAGAATATTCATTCAAGAGGGCGAGTGTGGCCAAATTATTTCGACAAGTGTTGAAATCGTGTTTAGAACTGCCTGAATGCAAAAGACCCGAAGAGTCGAAGCACACTGGTGACCCAAATTATTGCCCATATCATCGGGTACTCAGCCATCCTATTGAAGATTGTTATATCTTTAAGGATTGGCTTGAAAGAAAAAATCAAAAAGGGGAACTCACATTATCCGATAATGTGTTGTCTCACCCTAGAAAGGAATCAACTTGGGTGATCACGTCCTCTTCCGTACCCCTGGTTGAAGAAAGAAGAAATGAAAAGAAGCCAATTCAAGAAGAACAGTGGGAGACTGCGGTCTCTAAGAAGACTGTGAAAATGTTGAAGCAGCTTGAAGGAGTTTCAGGTGTAAAGTGGAAGTCTCCTATTGAGCCAATGATAGATTTGAAGGCACTGCCGGTGGTACGACCTTCTGCTTCAAAATAGTTTTCCAACCAAATTGGTTCTTCAAAGACTGAAAAGAAGAAATCATCCAAGAAGAAGACCAAGTTGAAGAAGCCCAAGGAGAAGATGACTGCAACTCAGAGGGTTATCGACAGTTTGGATGAATACTATCAGACTGTGAGGCGACCTATCAAGCTTGCTGACTTCATGGCAGAGCTTAAAATTGAGGAAGCCAGAGAAGATGATGAAAATTCTCTTCCAACATAAATATGTCGGGTCATCTCAGTGACACCAAGACCTCAGTAAAAGAAGAATACAAAGAAGAAGTACCCTCTGAATCCTGTATGATGGTTTTGCCAATGGATTACAGTTCGGAGGAGGATTTGTATTTTCCAGAGGGAGATGAATCAGACCCTAGCATAGCATCTCGGATGGGACATGTAAACCTGGGTGGTGATTCTGAATCAACAGATGAGTCCCTAGATGCAACGATGGCCGACTCTGAAGAAAATGTACAGTTAAATGACTCTAAACCGGAGGAGATTGCTCAAGTGCAGTTAAGAAGCGGCAAGGTGCTACCGCCTCCACCGAAGAAAGGGGTCTCCAATAAAGATAAAGAGAAAGAGATAGTTATCAACGATGATATTATCCCTAAAGATCCTAAGAAAAATAAACACTTCATCCAAGGGGATAGATTATAATATCTTATCCCATTTGAGAAAAATTCCAGCACAACTCAGCATATACGACGCCTTGGTGATGTCTAAAGACCTTCGGAAGACTCTAATTCAGGCTCTCAAAGATCCCGAAAGATACGAGGCGTATTTTGCTGAACGTAGTTTTACTGAGGTTCTGCATGCTCGAAATGAGCCATTCATTACTTTCTCCGAAGAGGACATGATGCTCGGAATTGCAGACCATAATCGTCCTCTGTATGTCAGTGCATAGAGCAATAAACTGATCATCAGTCGAATACTGATCGATCCTGG
>NW_021510842.1:0-403 GCF_001605985.2 Dendrobium catenatum | reverse complement strand
AACTTCTTTTGTTAGGTTTGTTGGATGATTGGTTTTTTCTTCTAATCTTAATTTAGTTGTTTTATTTAGCCTATTTTGTTCTCCAAGTGGTGTCATAAATTTCTAAATGTGGGTCTTGATTCTCTTTGTTGTTCTCTCTTTGCGTTTTGCTTTAAGTTGCTTACATCAATCGTGCTTTGAACCTCAGCTCAACCAGATTGACACATTTTTCACCACTTTTGTCTGCGATGCATGATGTGATACAAGCTTGGAGTTACACAAGATTATAAAGAGAATTTACTAAAAGTTTAACCTTTATAAATTATGCATCAATTCCAAGTTAGTTACAAGAATTCTCAGTATTCCACTTGCTTAGGCAAAGAGTTATATGAAGATTAACCAAGACAATTTAATCAAATACAAA
>NW_021510841.1:0-253 GCF_001605985.2 Dendrobium catenatum | reverse complement strand
TAACCACCCGAAACAAAGCCTATAGCTATGATTGGCGTTGCTTAAATTTTTCTATTTTTACTTTTAGAAGCTCCTTCCTCAACAACAATTTTAAAACTGTTTTGTTTTTTCGAACAACTTTAAGGCAAAACAAATTAAAAAAAAAGTAAAAAAGCCGTCTTTCAAACACATATTATTTTTCTACTAACTTGTTTTCTTATCACATTCATGTCATTTTTGTTCGACATGTTTTACGCTGGCTGTCGACTACCTA
>NW_021510840.1:0-269 GCF_001605985.2 Dendrobium catenatum | reverse complement strand
CCGCTCCTACGAGCAGTTTTGAGGAAACGAAAGAGTGTCCGTTCAATTGCATCGTTTGGGAGCGAGCGGTTGCATGAGTGGGGCCAGCGGCTGATTTGTGGTCAACAATATTTAAAAGAAGACAAACAAAAAAAATGAAATGTGAATGCCAACATGTCAAGGAAATAGAATAATGCCATATGTCTCACAAGATAAGAGAGAAATAACTTGTAAGAGATATCAAAGAAAGAGGATTAAACAACAACAACAACAACATCAAGCCTTTATCC
>NW_021510839.1:0-208 GCF_001605985.2 Dendrobium catenatum | reverse complement strand
ATGCTTATCTGAAATTAAGGTGCTTATTGTTTATTTTGCTATGAAAATCAATATTTCTTGATTTGAATTAAATTATTCACAAAATTTAACATTTCTCAACACAAAAATTTCACAAGTATTTATTAAATTTTGGGCTGCAATATTATGAATAAAATTTAATCAGAATAAAAATAATATTTATTAATTTTATTTTAAAATTAATAAAATA
>NW_021510838.1:0-355 GCF_001605985.2 Dendrobium catenatum | reverse complement strand
TTGAAATGACCCATTTGAACTCTTAAGGGCTCATTAGATCAATCTTTGTTGACTTGGTCAATCAGGTGGGTCCAGGGTCTGGAACTGGGTTTAATCAATTTGAAATGATATTTGGAGACCATCGTAGGTGATCTCGAGGTCTGGGGAGGTCAATTCAGTCAAAATGCCCGTTTTGACCCTTAAGGGCTTGTTTGGTCATCCTAGGTTGACTTGGTCAACCAGGTTGACCCAGGGTCTGGGTTTGGGTTGAACAGGTTTGATTTGATATTTGAAACTTTCTGGAAGTGGTTCCAAGAAATTCGGAGGTCGTTTGGTTTAAAATCAATGTTTGAGTCCTTAAGGGGTATTTTGGTCA
>NW_021510837.1:0-396 GCF_001605985.2 Dendrobium catenatum | reverse complement strand
TTTTACCTTATCTTGAGTGAACTATAATAATGTGGGTCCTGATGCTAAGTAACCTTGCACACACACACTTAGAGGGAATGTTTTGACTATTTTAGAGTTTTTTATTTTATCACATTGTTCAAGACGATCCATAAATCGGCCTGGACGATCAGTTAAAAATAAAAACCATAATTAGAACATCCTGGCTAAGGCAGAAGCAATTAAGCAAATTGTCCTGGATAATATTAGCAATGTCCGAGATGATAGGCTCAAATAAAAAAGAATCAACTTCCAAATCTAGTTAGGCATTTTTTATTTTTGGACATCATCCAGGACATCGTCTAGGATGATGTAGTGTAATTATGCCTAAATTAATTTGTTAATTAAGGAAAGTAATTAAGGTTTGATTGCTTGATC
>NW_021510836.1:0-200 GCF_001605985.2 Dendrobium catenatum | reverse complement strand
ATCAAAAGTAAATAAAATCAGGTTTTCATCACAGCTAAAATTACAAGTCCATACAAGAGCGGCAACCAGTACGAGTAAATACTAAGTAGGTGTCACATAGAACAGGATTTTCTACCAAACAAAAGAGAAATTCAAGTATGGTAAGTGGCATCCAATCATCCTCTTGATAGGAAACACTTGGATTTCCAAGTGTTTCTCAC
>NW_021510835.1:0-233 GCF_001605985.2 Dendrobium catenatum | reverse complement strand
AAATTTCAAGCTGACCCTAAGGAGTCTCACCTGACTGCTGTTAAGAGAATTTTTAGATACCTTTTTGGGACACAAGGGTTAGGGATTTGGTACCCTAGACATAGCACTTCTTTTGAGATTATTGGTTTTTTTGACTCTGATTTTGCAGGATGCAAGGTGGATAGAAAAAGCACTTCTGGAACTGGTCAATTCATTAGTTAATCTTTGGTCTCTTGGTCTAGTAGGAAGCAAAA
>NW_021510834.1:0-285 GCF_001605985.2 Dendrobium catenatum | reverse complement strand
TAGCCTTCAGCCAATCAAGCCGATTTACCTCCTTTAACCCTCTTCACTTCTCACGTGAAAACCCAAGTTTAAGCCCACTCAAATAACAAATTCCATTCAAATAAAATTATTAATTTATCCTTATAAGTGGGGGTGTCAATTTAGGGTCACGGGTCGGGCTCGGGTCGGACCCGGAACTGACCCAGGTTCAAACGGGTTTATCCTAACCCGACCCGGATAGGTAAACGGGTCGGAAATGCGAACCCGAACCCGACCCGGCGAGTTGCCGGGTTGACCCCACCCGAC
>NW_021510833.1:0-292 GCF_001605985.2 Dendrobium catenatum | reverse complement strand
CTTAAAAGAAACGATGCCTATATTTAAAGATTCACATGTATCTCTCAAGAATGGGATTTGAATTCTTATCAGGAGTAGAAGATTTATTCTTTTTATTGACAATTTCCTCTTAATCATTTGGACCCTGTCAAAATAACAAGCGGGAACAAATTCAAAACTATAGTGAGAAGTAGAGTGACTCCAATTGACCCGAAAAGAGCCAAGGGTTTTGGATTTTGTTGACCTAGATCAAATTTCATATAAATTGAACTAGGTTCTCCCTTATAGAAATTTTGAATTAAAATCAATTTCA
>NW_021510832.1:0-320 GCF_001605985.2 Dendrobium catenatum | reverse complement strand
TAGGTTGACTTTGATTTGGGATATGTTTACACATGTCCCCTAATCATCTTAACTTAATTTGATATATCTATTCTTTTATAATAAATTATTTAAGTTCATAGATTATCATATGATCTATAACTAAGTAATTTATTATAAAATCCTTATTCCGTAGAGTATTAAGGCACTTTATTTTGTTCATGATTGCTTTATTGTGTGCTTGTAATTAGTGTCCAAGGGTTAGTATAACTAGATTCCTATCCTACAACCTAGTGACACTGAGGACAATAATTAAGGTTGAGTCTTAGTTAACTTAGATCAATCTAGGGAGAACTACACAA
>NW_021510831.1:0-416 GCF_001605985.2 Dendrobium catenatum | reverse complement strand
ATCCGGGATTTGGAGGATTTACGAAATCCACTTAAATAAAATCCTAAATTCTACCAAACAGCCCCTTAAGTAGGAGCAATTGTTTCCGCAAAAAAAATATATTTGTGTTACCTCTTCTCAGCCTCCGCAATTCAAAAAGAGGAACAAAATGTTAACAAAAAATGGAGAAGGAAAATACCTAATGATAATGATCACCTGTGTTGCCACTAGCAAGAGAAGATGCCGTGCGGTCGGATTCGCAAAAGGAGAAGACGAGTTGCATGAGGTTCGCGAACTGTGCGATTCAAACTGAGAGAGGAAGGTGATCTGCTCGAGTCAGGGCTTCCCGTGCACTTTCACGGTTTCTTTTGACGGGAGTGGAAAGTAGTTTTGATGAGGTTTAAGATTTTTAAGTGGTGTATGGGTAAATAGGAAAT
>NW_021510830.1:0-319 GCF_001605985.2 Dendrobium catenatum | reverse complement strand
ATAAGGTGCAGCTTGTTCCGATCTCCAAATTAGACAAAGCATCGTTCCTTGCCAAGGATGGCAAGTCTATGGAACCCGAACTGGAGGCAGTCCATGGCAACATTGCGAAGCTTGACCGTGCGATTGTGGCCAAGGTTATGGGGCGCCGTATTGCTTTCCCCTACCTTCTTACTGAACTCAAGAAGAGATGGTTCCATTTTGGTAATTTTGAAATTGTTACCATCGCCCCCAATTCCTTCATTTGTCTATTTCAAAGTGAGGAAGCTAGGGACGCTGTGCTCTCGGGAGGACCATGGATTGTGGGGGGTAATATCATTGG
>NW_021510829.1:0-835 GCF_001605985.2 Dendrobium catenatum | reverse complement strand
CTGTTGAAGGCAGAATCTTAATTGCGGTCTAAGAAAAATAAAATAGTAAAAATACGGTCTCAAACAAAGCCCAAGTATATCTGACAAAAAATTTGACCGTTTTTTTATTACATATATTGCATGTCCCAGTATAGAGAGAATACATAAACGCAATTCAGTTCTGAAAGGAAACACATTTTAAACAAATTGAATATTTTAGGAAAAAAGTTGCAATCCTCCTTGAGCTACCAGTTTGCTAAAAGAATTTAGAAACCCTGCAGCAGTGCATAAACTCGACCAGCTAAAGTTGCAGGCAATTTTGCAATTGCGGCTTCAATCTCCTATTAGTATCGTACAAACCGGTAGAAATTAGAAGAGAAAAGGAAAAAACCTAGCAGCATAACACAAAAGTAACACAAATTTGAAAAAAAGACAATAAGGAAGCGCCAGCTTATTATAATACCAAAAAATTTGTTAAAAAAAAATAAGCATAAAATTTCCCCCAAAATTTTACCCTTTTTTCTTATCCATACAAAAAGCATCAAAGTTGTTTTAAATTTCGAGCATTTTGATATATAAAAGTCTACCTCAATTACAAGCATATATATATAATCTCAAGTATTTAATTAAAATTTAATTGACAGTTAATTAATTTTATATTATTGTTACTGTAGCGTATCAACTAATTAAGGCATGCAAAGGGCTGACTAAGGTTTTAGTTGGGATGGCTTTCTTACATCTTCTTAAAGCAGCTTTTTAGTATAAAATTTTAAGGCTTTGTTTAGGACGGCTTTCTTATTGCTTCTTAAAGCAATTTTTTAGTTAAAAAATTATTTTTTTTTCCACTAGAAAGCTG
>NW_021510828.1:0-297 GCF_001605985.2 Dendrobium catenatum | reverse complement strand
AAGGAGAAACATATTTATGAAAAACCCATGTAGAGAGAGGACTGCTGTAATTATATAATCTCTTCATAAGGGAGCATTAAAAACTAAATTCCACAGAGTGCAGAGACGGATGTCCAAGGCCCTCATAAGCTTTTGGTTTACAAGAGAGGGATTTCGCTTTCCAACCAGATAATTTGTGGGTAACAGTTTCCACTAACTTAGAGAAATCAGAAAGTTTGGGATTTTAAGGGGATATGGGAATCCCAAGATATGCAATAGAAGTGGAGGTGCAGGGAATATTTAGGATAGAGTTGATGA
>NW_021510827.1:0-382 GCF_001605985.2 Dendrobium catenatum | reverse complement strand
AACAAAAAATGACAAATTAATTCAACTCTGCAGCATCGTCTGTATAGACACCATTTTTCTACTCACAAAAGCATGATTATGTTTAGATTGAAGTCTCTCAATGATGTACTTAGGTTCAACGATGGCTCAAGTTATCTTTAATAGAAAAATCATAAGGAATTACTTGTTTATATAATTATAGTGAAATTAAAAAAAAATCAATTGCATAATTTATTACCAATTTGGGGAAATTCAAAATCAGCAAAAAGAAACTTAGGTGACGACGATGATCACAAGTGCAATGTTATACAGAACAGAATCATTTTGTTCTCAGAGCTGTCATATGAGCTCACACCTCCAACTTTATCTTAAAAGAAGCTGCTTTGTTAGACGGTACAAGCAT
>NW_021510826.1:0-348 GCF_001605985.2 Dendrobium catenatum | reverse complement strand
GAAAGCAGGAGCTTCAGAAGCAGCAGCTTGAGCTGCACCGAGCACGTGAAGAAGGATATTTGCCTAAAAATGATCTCATTGGGCCGAGAAATTATTGTGTGTCAAATCCGAACGTATTCAGAGGCGAATCTGGGCATGTCAAATCACCAGGGACCAATGCATCCAGTGACGTGGTGCATCCGAATTCATCTCCAAATGCATTCGGATTTCGCGCACAATAATTTCTCAATTGGACTGGTCAAGGATAAGGAGTCTGTTGTGCGGTGGTCGAGGAAGCCATCAAATGAGCATCGGGGAACTGATTTGTACATAAACATTTCTCTTCTATCTATAGTAGGCCATGGTGGT
>NW_021510825.1:0-267 GCF_001605985.2 Dendrobium catenatum | reverse complement strand
CGTTGTCTCGAAATTCATGTCACTCATTAGGATGATCCAAATTGAACAAGTAAAATACAATTTTTTGAGTATTTGCAATGTTTTGAACACAATGATGAAGTCAGTTTGCTGATCCGACATCCTTTGATCAGCCTCGTGCTTTAATTTCAGGTGTCGGTCATCCCTTTTGATCGATCTCATTCGATTCAATTGTGAGGGGCCTCGACCCAGCAGAGCTCGATGTCCTGATTGCAACGATGTCGTCCGTTTAGCATTCGGAGGTCATTT
>NW_021510824.1:0-274 GCF_001605985.2 Dendrobium catenatum | reverse complement strand
AAAAGGTGGGCAAAAAAAATCTAAATTATCGCAGCCAATTATTAACTGGCTATCTAGATCGCGCGCCAAGAAGGGTAAGTCTCAAAAGATGCACTGGCATCCGGTTGGCCGGTTCGGCCGTCCATACGTGTTTGGACCCTATTATTGGCCTAAATATAATAAATAAGACATTTTTAAGGTCCCATAAATTGTTTTTTGACGCAGCGAATCCAATTTTGACACATTTAGAACTCAATGGAGCATCTATAATTAATTTCAAGCAATTTCAAATATT
>NW_021510823.1:0-312 GCF_001605985.2 Dendrobium catenatum | reverse complement strand
TATAAGGGGCCTGGATCCTATGAGATTCAGTTAGTGTCTGGGGAAATCTTAGATGAGCTCAAGTTGGGAGAAATATCTATTCTATTCCGGATCCGATGAAATCTATTCTGTTCTGGTGCTGTAAGCACATCTGTTCTATTCTGGTGCCGTGAGCACAAGGGAGACATAAGGGTCAGAATCCGTAGTGATTCTATTTAGTTTAGTTTAGTTTAGCTATTAATTATATATTTGATATCTGATTTGATATGACATCTGATTTCTGTACAGTTCTATTAGTTCTGATTGGATATTCTGATCTGTTCTGATCTGCTT
>NW_021510822.1:0-245 GCF_001605985.2 Dendrobium catenatum | reverse complement strand
AAAGGTGATCCAAGGGGATGCCGGGCTGACCAAAGCAGGGGTTTCTCTAAAATCCCTAATCAAAACAATTCAGGAAGAAGGGGGAGGCTATTTGGTGGAATTACACAGCTTAGAGGGAGCGAGTGGGGAGGAAGGGGGAGACATACCCCTCTCGGTGCAACCTTTGATCCAGGATTTCGAGGAGGTTTTTCAACCCCCTCTAGGGTTACCACCACCCAGGGAGCAGGAGCACGCCATCACATTAA
>NW_021510821.1:0-217 GCF_001605985.2 Dendrobium catenatum | reverse complement strand
CTTTTGCCCTTTCAAGTCCGCCCGGCCGGAGCGAATCGACGGCCGAGGGCTTCGGGGCGTTGATGGGCCCCGGAATTGGTCTTCAGAAGCTTGAATTGTTGACTGTAGTGGTTGCCGACGATTTGTTACATATTTTCTGCTTGAAAATTCTCTCATCTCTCTTTCTCTCTCTCTCTCTTTTATTTTATTTTATTATATATATTATAATATATTATAC
>NW_021510820.1:0-256 GCF_001605985.2 Dendrobium catenatum | reverse complement strand
ATCTTAACCTAAAATACCGACCCTCTACTAGCGACTGTCGTCTAGGGCCTCACCCTACCTCTTTCGTTGTGACAAACCAGGGACATCATTATAGTCGAAACCAATCACCCATTAGTAACATCAGGGTTGCTATCTCACCCTGTAGGTCTTCTCTTAGTTGTGATGACCGACCCTTTAGCGGGTCTTCTGTTGGATCGATCTCACATAGCTCTCCACTTGGACCGATGTCTGGCCATCCAAGTCAGCCTTTAGCTTC
>NW_021510819.1:0-207 GCF_001605985.2 Dendrobium catenatum | reverse complement strand
GTTAATTTTCTTAAAAAGTTATTTTTTTGGTGGCAGAAGGAAAATAATGGCCTGGAAAATCGTTTTTATAAAAAATTAACAAAAAATAAAAATATATGACAACGTCTCCATATATATGAATAAATCATTTTCACAAAAAATATAATAATATCAACTTATTTAAAATTATAATATAATTTTTCATGTAAATATTTGAATATATTTTTG
>NW_021510818.1:0-237 GCF_001605985.2 Dendrobium catenatum | reverse complement strand
GATTTAACATATATCTTGTATTTAAAATGCAAATTAAAATTAAAACACAAATTAATTTAATTTTTTAATATACTAAGTGCCTTAAATCTTGGATTACATTACAAAACTGTTCCATAGGGTTTAAAAGGATTCAACACTTATCTTGCCAAACAATTTTCAGGATTTAGTAAATCTGGAATTATAGGATTTATTAAATCCTACTAAAATTAAATCCTACTTGTTGCCAAATAGCCCCTA
>NW_021510817.1:0-279 GCF_001605985.2 Dendrobium catenatum | reverse complement strand
CAGTTTGGTCTTCCTCTTGGAGGATTTCACCTTTCCAAACTTTGAAGTACCAACTTGATTGGAAAACTGTTTTGAAGTAGAAGGTCGTATCACCGGCAGTGCCTTCAAATCTATCATTGGCTCAATAGGAGACTTCCACTTTACACCAGAAACTCCTTCAAGCTGCTTCAACATTTTCACAGTTTTCTTAGAGACCGCAGTCTCCCACCATTCTTCTTGAATTGGCTTCTTTTCTTTTCTTTTTTCTTCAACCAGGGGTACGGAAGAGGACGTGATCAC
>NW_021510816.1:0-761 GCF_001605985.2 Dendrobium catenatum | reverse complement strand
CATCTCATTTAAAGAAAATGATACGTTCATCCTGGACGAAAAATGTTCGTCCTGGACAAAAATTATCGTTCGTCTAGACGAACAAAATTTCGTATAGATGATCAAATTCGTCCAAAATGTAATGGCTTTTCTTAATCAACACAATTTATGATACATCCTTTCGTACAGACTTTTTGACTTGCCCGATCGTACAGACGATTAATTTTCGTACAGATGATCAAAAGTTAATTCATTTTAATGGCAGTTGAAAATTGTCCCCCGCTATGAATCGACGTATGTTCGTCTGGACGAACCAAAGGTTCGTACGGACGAAGTTCATAATTAAAACTGCCTTATCCATTCAACTGCTGCATTCAATCATCCCGACATTTGAGAGAAAAATTTTTTTTTGTCCTGAACGATCATGTAGATCGTACAGACGAACTACATTAAAAAAACTACTGTCAAGAAGTTTCAAATCATGCAAACTGAATTTTACACACATCATCTCGTACAAAAATTTTCGTCCTGGACGATTACCACAAATTTTTGGATTTTTTAATTTTTTATCAAAAAAAATCAAACTAAACACACAAATCACAATAGACAATGACAAATGCACAGACTCTAAAATAAAATCACTCAAAACAAATAAAAATCATAAAAACAAAATCATAAAAATATAAACTACGAAAATAGAAATATCAATGTTGCAAAAACATTTTTATTTAAGCATTCAAATCAGTTACACCAAGCCTTGTTCTTAATGTACTGAATGTATC
>NW_021510815.1:0-361 GCF_001605985.2 Dendrobium catenatum | reverse complement strand
TGATTGTGTTGAGTGTTTTGTCTTTATTCTACTACAGACATATGTGCCAAGTAGAGACTCTGCCACAGGCACATACACCGGGCGGAGGTGACCTTTTGTTACCTTTTATCCTAGTGCCGGTATATGCGCCGGGTGAATATTAGGTTTCTGGTTGAGAGAGCCTGACAGAGTCCCTGGGAGGCATTCCTCACCACTCCTTTCTCTTCACATCATTGATGGCATATGCGCCAGATGATTGTGTTGAGTGTTTTGTCTTTATTCTACTACAGGCATATGCGCCAAGTAGAGACTCTGCCACAGGCACATACACCGGGCGGAGGTGACTTTTTGTTACCTTTTATCCTAGTGCCGGCATATGCGC
>NW_021510814.1:0-327 GCF_001605985.2 Dendrobium catenatum | reverse complement strand
CAACTATTACTTAAGCACATATCTACATTTATTTATAATATATTACAACAAATTATGTATAATTGAGCTTAATTAAGAAGATGTTAAAATGTCATAACATTAGATAACAAAGAATCATTTTAGGCAAAAATACATATTTTTAGAAAATTACTAAAATACCATAAATTGTATAAAATGATGTTTTAATATTTTATTGTATTACATTAATATTTTTAGACGTTAAAATAAATTTTTATGTAGAAAAAAATTACTATATTTTAGAAATCGCCCGGTGAAAAATCTTAAATAAATACTCAAAATGTTTATAATCATAATCTTTATAACATA
>NW_021510813.1:0-272 GCF_001605985.2 Dendrobium catenatum | reverse complement strand
AATTAAATAATTAATTAGTACTTAATATATAATTAAAATTCTTAACATATTAAATTTAATTTTAATAAGTAACTTATACTTAATATGTAATTAAATTCATAAGATATTAAATTTAATTTTGAAATGAACCATCCGCCATAAATCATAAATTACGTTGTCGAACAACATATGATTTAAAAGGATTTAACAACTATTTTGCCAAATAATTTTCAGTATTTAACACACCCATGATTTATTAAATCCTAAATTTACAAAATTTACTAAATCCTAGT
>NW_021510812.1:0-329 GCF_001605985.2 Dendrobium catenatum | reverse complement strand
AATGGTGGGCTTGTAGGTGAGTGGGAATGGAAGAGAGGGGAGGTGGCTCTGCTGTATGGGACAGCAAAAAATTTCCTCTATCAATAGAGGAAGATGTGGTGAAGAAGGAGAGAAGATAGGGCCAAGAACCTCACCGCGGCTCTGATTGTTGGGTGTTGCATTGCACTGGTTTTAGGGATTTCACTCTTCACTCAAGAAGACTCTAGCATACACAATTTAGGAATATTGAAGTTCAATTCATAATATTCATTCTCCTCTTACAATAGGCAAGGGCCTCTATATATAGGCCTTAAAATATGGACTCAAAAGATTAAAATACCCCCTTGGGC
>NW_021510811.1:0-717 GCF_001605985.2 Dendrobium catenatum | reverse complement strand
GAAACTATCTACGGTGTTTCTCCCTTTAACTAAATTTGGAAAAGCTAAACACAATCTTCAAAACTCCAAAATCTAAAATATTGAAAAGATTCAACATATGGAAAGCCATTTTTTTTTAACAACGAGAAAACAAAACACATAAAAACACAAACAAAGTAAAAATAAAACACACTGAAACAAAACATATTTCAAGAATTTTACTGAAGCTGCCGGTTTGAGCAATTTATGAGCTGCGAGCCTTCATATGTCAAGTTATCCTATGCTCCCACAAGGCCTTTGGTGAGAGCACTCCTGCAAAGCTTAACAACAGTCAGATTTAGGAACCCAAACAGGTTTGGGCCCCTTCTTAAGAAATGTAAAGTGCAACACAGATATGGTATGCTGTGAATCATGCATCTTAGGTCGCCACACCCAATGTGTACTATGGTGAATGGTGCAAGTGTGTGAGATGTGTCCTAGCATGCCACATGAGAAATATCTAACTCCAGGAAAAGGATTTCTTAAATGGTTTGAGTTATAATTCCTCTTCCTAGGTTCTGGCTTAGGATCAAAAGTAGATGTCATCCAATTTTTCTTAAATGGTTTGTGTTATCTTGAAGTGTTGGGCAATCGGCTCTCGCATGTCCAGATTTCCTCCATTCAAAATAAACAACATCAGAAGATCCTTTAACATGTTTATGATCCTTACCGTTTCTCCAACTTTGATGATGCTTTTGT
>NW_021510810.1:0-309 GCF_001605985.2 Dendrobium catenatum | reverse complement strand
ATAGTTGAAATGTTATAAAGACCCTCCCATAAGCTTCCAATTGTTCCTATAAATATGAGGCATTTTGATGTAGGAACATCTTAGCTTTTATTGTGCTTAGGGACTAGTTTACCTCCTTGCTCTAGATAGTTCTATCTTCCTCTTTAAATAGTAGCTAATGTAAAGTTTTGAATTATTGAATGATATTATCCCTTTGTTAAGCTTTGGAAAGCTTCTTCTTCTTCTTCTTCTTCCCTGGATTGGGAAAACCCCAAATCCTTTTTGCAGGTCGCATCTTCCGACGATCCACTACATCAGTTGGTATCAGAG
>NW_021510809.1:0-465 GCF_001605985.2 Dendrobium catenatum | reverse complement strand
CGTTTATCCTGCGGTGCCATTTGGCGGCGAACCGCCAGTTAGAGGGCACGTACCACATCCTTACTGGCAGGAAATTGTTTGAGAATTGATCCTAGTGATATTTTTGACAAGGCATTTGGCTCTTTGTGAGCTAAAGTAAACTTTGATTTGTCCACCCGAGCAAACTGTTGCAGATGATGGATGGATTTTTGCTTTAAGTATTTGATTGGTTTATTTCAATTTTAAATATTTTTGGATTTTGAGATTTCTGAAATTTTGGATTTTAAGTGGATTTTTAGGAGGCATTTGAAAATGTTTGTGAACCACTCTGGTTGAGATTAGCATTCAACACGGCCATCATCGTGGTGTACTTGGGGTCATTTCCATTTGATTGAACCTTGTCGACCTTATCAACTTACCGACAGGGGATCGGGTTACTCGTAGGCTTTATGTCTTTGTTCATGAATTTTCTTTGTTGAAGGCCTT
>NW_021510808.1:0-215 GCF_001605985.2 Dendrobium catenatum | reverse complement strand
CTTCTTCTCGCACAGGTGGAGTTTGCGTTTAATAGATCAGTTAACCAGGCCACCAAGCGTACTCCCTTTGAAATTGCTTATGGCTATAATCCCATTACCCCACTGGATCTCATACCGATCCCAACAACTTCTGTGTTCAGTACTGACGGGGAACAAAGAAGTAGGGAGATTCAACAGTTGCATAAAAGCGTTCAAGAGGTTATTGCAAAACACAA
>NW_021510807.1:0-249 GCF_001605985.2 Dendrobium catenatum | reverse complement strand
CTGAAGGAGTATGTGAGATTATCCAAGGAGTAAAAAAATATAAATATGGAGGAAGAGGTAGGAACTAGACACACTTTTCTTAGAGATTAGAGATATTCTTTGAGTCATCCTAAAAAACTTATCTTAGGAGATCCTTTTGAAGGTTTTAGAACTAGGCATGGACTTAGGAAGGAAGTGAACAACTCTGCCTTTCTCTCAATAACTGAACCCATTAATATCAATCAATCCCTTTCTGATGAATTCTAGATC
>NW_021510806.1:0-333 GCF_001605985.2 Dendrobium catenatum | reverse complement strand
TATATTACGTGCTAAAAAATTTACGATGATGGAAATAGAGAGTTTATGTCTTAAATTTGAACAACGATCCTCCATAACTTGGTGGATTTGGTTTGTAATATTCCCTTAAATAGATATGAAAGGGATCAAATTTTATTCAAGCTCTCTTAGGATGGGCTTTTTTGTCTAAAAAAAGTTTGGCATTTAATTAGAAATTATAGAGATCAAATCCTTATTCTTGGTAAGGTGTGGAACTGGACTACTCTTTAAGTTACTCTCTTTTAGTTTGGAGAATCATTAAAGGCTATATGCCTAGCCTGTTAACAAGTAAGGCTTCGTTTGGGACGGCTTTTT
>NW_021510805.1:0-260 GCF_001605985.2 Dendrobium catenatum | reverse complement strand
AGACAGCAGCCAAGGATGTTCAAAAATATTGAATAAGAGTTCTTAAATAGAAGATCTTCAAAGGAGCTCATTAATTGCAAGTTGCAGACTATATCGTCCAGGACGATATGGAAATCGTCATGGCCGATTAGTACGAATCCCATGAGATCGTCTAGATTATCGCCTTGAATACAAACTGGACGATTAAAAATTGGCTTGATCATCCAGGTCGATATCACGTTCATCCCGGCCGATAAGTTCAAATCAGAGAAAAATTGTCC
>NW_021510804.1:0-431 GCF_001605985.2 Dendrobium catenatum | reverse complement strand
CACCCTCTACGAGTTATGCGAAGTAATGCTTAGAGGATTTAAAACAAGCTAAATGCAATAATTGAAGTCTAGAAAGCTTCAACGCCACCGGATTCGCAACATGTTTGCAAGCGGACAGAAGGCGTTCGTAGGCCCTTAAATGAAATTTTGGGCATTTTCCTAAATAAAATCATTTGATCAAATGGATCATATTTAAATATTTTAAAACGCCTCTTATGTATTAAATATGATCCCTTAAACTAAATAAATCCCTGCATGTGCTCCGACATAACTATTAAAGTTACAAACTCAAATCGTCGAGAATGCTGCGCAGGGTCAAATGCTACAACCCGTATGTGCTCCAATCATCAAATCTAAATCCTAAAACCAAAGATTCGAGAATGCTGCGCGGGTCAAATATTCAAGTTTCATCCTCCTCCTCGGAAGGACTG
>NW_021510803.1:0-1335 GCF_001605985.2 Dendrobium catenatum | reverse complement strand
TTCGGAGCTTCGGGCGACACCACACAAACAACACCCGAACTCGGGTTCAACCGGGCAGGGCGGGCAGCAGACGCGGGCAAAGGGTTTTCAGGTCATTTTCGGTTTGCAGGGTCATCCCGAACCCGACCCTTTTTTTGAAACGGGTCATTTTGTTGAACCCGAACTTGACCCTTTTCACAAACGGGTTTACCAGAACCAGTTTTTTTCGGGTCAGGTCCGGGACGAGTTTTGGGTCGGGTCAAAATTTTATACCTCTGCTGACATGTTGTTCAAGCCTAGCTGTTAGATCAATCAAACGGTAGAAAAGATGATTAAGCTAATTAAGAATCTAATGGAGGTTAACAACGTGATTATATGGCCTCGACTTGGGTCAGAGTCGCCATTAACATTGCGATTAAATGTTTGCTTAACATAACTATTTATGCAGGAAAAGTTGTTTAAGTTATTTTGTCGTTGTTGGAAAACTATGGTGATTTGAAAATCTTAAGCAATTAGAAAGTTCAATTTCAATTGAAAAGTTTTTTGACAGTAAATTTAGACTTCAACTTTAATTTAGAATTCATTTAAGACAGTTTTCTTATATTTTATTTTTCAGATTGAAAACACAATTTCTATTTAGCTATTGTTTTTCATTATTTTATATATTCTAGAAAGCTACTTTATACAATAATTTAAAAGAAAAAAATTTTCTCAACAACAACTTTATAATCATCTTAACAAAAAAACCAGTCATTCCAAATAGACCATTAATTTGAAAAAAAAAATAATTCTAGTCAACTACAACCATCTTTGGTTGTCCGTCACCATCCTTACCTTTTGATGGTCGATACCATGAGGGGTATGAATATTTGACACAATCAGAAAATCCGGATCGAACATGACCCGAAAATTTCGGTTAAGTGTCAACTCATTTCGCAAACCGGTCGAGTTAGGATTCCCATATTCGACTTGTTTGGTAAAACGGCTTTAGTTCAGGTTTCGGGTTTGGGTTGACCCGAAACAAGAACTCAACCCGGCTTAAACTGGGAAAAATGTGCAGGCATTCCATCCCGTCAGTCGCGTCGAGTGAGTTGCATCGATTGCCCGTGCTGGCGCATGCTGTCCTATCCCAAGTGTCTTTCATCCCTGGCATTAGGGGTGTCAATTCGGGTTAGTGGGTCAGGTTCGGGTCCAACCTGAATTGACCTGGCTTTAAACGAGTCAAACCGAATTGAACCTGACCCATTTTTGTAAACCGGTCGACTTTTTCAACCCAGAACTGACCCATGCGGGTTGCCTGGTTGATACGACCTGACCCAAATTTTTGAAATACTCCCGACGGAGCAGCGGCAGCAC
>NW_021510802.1:0-261 GCF_001605985.2 Dendrobium catenatum | reverse complement strand
GATGAAACCTTATTGGACCTTGAGCTCTTACCTTTAGTCCAGCTGTTTTGATGACGCTTCTGTTTTCTCTTCAGGAAATTTTTGAACTGTCGGGTCACTTTGCCTTTGGCTCACTCCTTGCTCGTATGCAATGAGTGACCCAAGGAGGTTATCAATAGAATAAACATTAAGATCTTTGGACTCAGTGATAGCAGTTATCTTAGCATCATAGGAACTAGGTAGGCATCTAAGAATTTTATTCACTTTCTCAGAATTTGAAAT
>NW_021510801.1:0-246 GCF_001605985.2 Dendrobium catenatum | reverse complement strand
TTGAAGAACTCATGAAAATAAGGAAGCATTTGAATTACTTTAAAAAAAAAATTGTTTTTCAAAAATTTATATACAACTCAAAAATAATACAAAAGACAAAACAATAAAACAACAATATCAAACACACATACGAAAATCAAACACTACGAAAACATATGCAACAAAGAAATTTCTACCCCTTTTTGACAACATCAAAAAGTGAAGAAGAAAACAATGTTAGAAATGTAAGCAGAAGTATGAAATTCA
>NW_021510800.1:0-395 GCF_001605985.2 Dendrobium catenatum | reverse complement strand
GTTTTTTTAAGATATAATACCTTAATTTAAATTAATCTTTTAAAAATATATTATCTACTATTACTTCAAAATAAGTATAATTTTTTTATAATAATTCATCTCTGTTAATTTTTTTATTTAATTAAAAGATTTAATAATTATGTAATTACATACTTATTTAACAAAACTACAGGAAGAAGAATAACGAAAAAAATAAATATTTCAGTTAGAAGAATAACAAAATTACAGGATTAATAATTATATATTTGTTGACTTCATTTTTATATGAGTTTACTAGGACCTACCTAAGTTTCTCTCT
The DNA here is from genome assembly GCF_001605985.2 of Dendrobium catenatum. Taxonomy (NCBI): domain Eukaryota; kingdom Viridiplantae; phylum Streptophyta; class Magnoliopsida; order Asparagales; family Orchidaceae; genus Dendrobium; species Dendrobium catenatum. Next base: position 97 of record NW_021510800.1, on the reverse strand, counting down.
AGTGACCTGATGACTAGGAGATGTTCACTCCTCAGCCATATAGGTCATAGTCAAAACCAAACCCCAATATAATCAAATTCAGTTCTACCCTTTAATC
>NW_021510799.1:0-1784 GCF_001605985.2 Dendrobium catenatum | reverse complement strand
GAATAAATTGATAGAGTCCATATTAGGTCTATAGATAAAAAAAAATCCAACTAAAGTAAGTCGATAAGGAGTAGCTAATTTGAAAATATACTCATAAGACATAAAAATAGTTGAAATCCTTTAGCATAAGATTTAGTGAAAGAAAAAATTGGAACTTTTGAAGGAGAAGCACCAACAACAACATCACGAAAAGAATGCAAGTTAGGAGAGTTATCGCTATCATTAATACAAAAATAACCTTTATTCAAAACCACCAAACCCATTAGAGAATACTACATGAATTAGGGGTAAAAGAAGATGGAGCAGCAACCATCTTACAAAGTGTTAGAAACCTTAGGTGAAAAGGCTTAAGGATAGAAAACCTAATAAATCAACCAAACAAAACAGCTAAAAAAATTAAGGATGGGATGTTTTATGCATAGCAAGTAATAGAAGAAACCATAATAAAAAGAGAACAAGGAAGCCAGAGATTGAAAGAGGCAATATGGAAGGCCCAACTGGGATAAATAATTGCTAACCAAATAAAAAAAAAAAATTTGTAAGGCTAATAACCATAAAGAAATTGAAGGCACACAAAAAATGAGAAATGCCACCAGCAGCCCAGCCGGAAAACCAATTTTAAAAGAACAACAAATGATTTAATGTCATAGAGACAATAGTAGTAAAAGAGATCCAAAGCCATCCCAACTACAACAAAATCAAGCTTAGAATATAGAAGATTGCTATCGAAGTTTAGTTTGATGCAGCTCCATGGAGGTAGCAAATGAAGCTTGCATTCATGAATTCTCTGGCTACTCAAATCTACTCTGATGCCAACCCACTACTAGTAGAAACTAGTTGTAGGAAGGAGTAGAGTAAATTTAGAAGCAATGATTGAGTGAAGACATAAGAATATAACATAAACACTACCATAAGTTAATTGAGCTAACTTTCCACCCACCAAAAACCCAACAAAAAAAAAACAAACCAAAATAATGATAAGCCAAATTCCAACACCAATAATCCCAGTAGCAAATAACTGACAACCACCTAAAAAGTAATAAGAGGATAGATGTTCAACAAATGATCAAAAATTTAGATGTTTCATAGATGTAATCATTGCTAGAAACAACCCAGATTACCAAGAAAAACACAAAAGAAAACATACATAATGGAAAAGGGAAATCCAACAAAGTAAATGGAAAAATCAAACCAAGTACAAAATTTTAAAACTCCAAAAATTAAAGTTGCACATAAGGAAGAGTAGTTTTAAACAAGTTAATAAGAAATTTTGAAAGAGCATGAAGGTGAAGATGAGGTAGATCCATAATATAATACAAAATACAATAACAATACAATTGGAGAGCTTATCACACAAGTATACGCTCCCTAAAGAATTGTGTAATGTTAAAGTTGAAAAAAATAATAAGTTGCAATTATAATTCACAAATCATTATAAAAAAGATCAGGCATGCACATATTATCATAAAAATATTTTAAAAAAAAGATGAAATTGTTGGCATCAACCTCTACCAAAATGTTAGAGATATTAAGAGAGAGATAGAAGCTAGGGCCATGTAAAATAGAAGATATCTCAGAAAAAAAAAACACTTTGACTATGGGCCAGCATAAGCCATAATAGTATTGCCAGATAAATCCTTAATAATGCCACCACAACCATAAATAGAAAATTTAATCGAACCACCAGTATTAAGCTTATACATATTTATACGAGGCTTAATCCAATGAATAAATCTAGGTTCATCAAGAACATGCGGGTCTAGCAGGATAATTCCAAAGTACCG
>NW_021510798.1:0-297 GCF_001605985.2 Dendrobium catenatum | reverse complement strand
TCATTGCATGCACTAGGAAAAGAGCTTTCGAATTATGAAAAAGTTAACAAGATTTTGAGATGCTTGCCTTCGTCTTATGATGCAAAAATAACTGCAATCACTGAATCAAAAGATTTGAATACTTATTCCATTGATAACTTACTTGGCTCACTCATTGCTTACGAGCAAGGTGTGAATCAAAGAAATCTTGATGCAGGTGAGAAGAAAAAGGAGAAAACAATCGCACTAAAGGTGCACAAATCGGATTCTGAATCTTCCGAGTCTGAAAGTGATGAAATTGCCTTCATCACAAGGCAA
>NW_021510797.1:0-241 GCF_001605985.2 Dendrobium catenatum | reverse complement strand
CTTCGCCAGTGTGCGCGATTTGAACGGACCTACCATCCCCTATGGTAATGGCCTCCAAACCTTGTATGGTTGTGCGAGAGAAAGATTGTCGAGAGAGTTCGTGATATGGGAGGATGCGCCGGAGTTAAGGTACCATTCTTGAGAAGATTGTTCGGTGTTCGCTACCATGGCTTTGTTCGCTGCAACAAACTGTTGAGTGTATTGGGTGTTCAATCTGTGCCAGCACGTGGTGGCCGAATGA
>NW_021510796.1:0-579 GCF_001605985.2 Dendrobium catenatum | reverse complement strand
CTATTTTAAATGATCTCACACTTCTAACATGTAAAATGTTTTTTTTTTTTGGACGAATCCGCACCATCACTGAGTTATCAACCTTAATAATTTTACAATGTCGTTTTAGAATCAGCATGAAGTTTATACTTATTATTACTCTATTCAGTTTGGGCGTGCAATTTCCTTATGTAAGCCATGCAAATGTAATGCAAATGTGGATGCAAGAGACTTGGTGCAATGAAGATGGGCATGAATTTTGGGATCACACAAAGTTGTGAATAGAGGAAACTTTGAAAGAAAACATACAACAAAAACACACAAACATACTGACTCACAAGCACACATAGATAGGAATAAAGACAGATTAGTCATAAAATGAGAGGACAAAAAGTTTTCATGTCTAAAGGAACAGGAGTAGGAGGAGTAATAAAGACATCCTTAGCTACTAGGGCGCTTCCATAGAAAGTTTTAGCTAGGGTCGAGGTTAGTCTCCTAGCTCATGTCTCGAGTGATAAGCTGAGTGGGGATAGTCAACGGGTTGCTCCGTCATAATCCTAGTCATATTGCCCATTAGGTTAACGATGTCATCTAAACTCT
>NW_021510795.1:0-239 GCF_001605985.2 Dendrobium catenatum | reverse complement strand
CTGATGTGATCTGTCCGTATCTATTCTGATTTGTTCTATTTCGTTTCGTTTTGATATGTCTGATTTGATATCTGTATGATTCTGTTCCGATTTCTGATCTGATTTCTGTCTGATGAGTTTGGTTTTGGATTCTGAGAGTTTTGATTGGAGGATTACTGCTTTGCTGAGCTGTTGAGCTCACTCTTGTTTTCTGGTGGTTTTTAGGTTTTGGGAAAGGGAAGGAAGTCCAGGAGTAGATT
>NW_021510794.1:0-301 GCF_001605985.2 Dendrobium catenatum | reverse complement strand
GAGTTGTAGCTAGAGATCTTATTTTGGAACCAATCTCGTGTCCAAATTGGCATGATATGGGTATGTATCCCTTTAAGAAGATAATTCTAGCTAAAGTAGAGGTAAATATCATCATATGTACACACCTTGTTTATTATTATTTGTTAACATTAAACATCTAATATTCTATAGACCAAATTTGAGTTCCCTATACATATGCAACATTAGATTTTGCAATCTCTTGGTGTTAAGTGATGTGACTATAAAGCTAGTTTGAATTTAGATTACTAGAATAATAAACCCATAGAAAAAATTATGGAGG
>NW_021510793.1:0-977 GCF_001605985.2 Dendrobium catenatum | reverse complement strand
TTTTTAAGAATAATTTTATAATCATCTTTATAAAAATTATATCCGTCCAACTTGAATTTTAAAACTATAAATTTAACTTATAATATTTCATGACATGAAAGCACACCTAACAAAAAAATGAAGTGTTATATAGTAAGAAAAGAAAGAACAAGTTGACATAATATCGCAAAACAATAAAAAACAAATGGAAAGGCATGATTTATATATTGATATATTCATATCATATTTCCTAAGAGGCAAATAAATCAGAACATAAAGTAAGCAGGAAAAAGACAACGGGCCTTAATAAAGCCGGAAAATTATTCTGTTCGGACAGCGTATCGAGCATACCGAGCGGTATCTTTGTTGGTACCGAGTGCGGTACTGAGCACGGTACCGAACGCCTAGTGATGTGGTACTTTTTTATTGGTCTCAGGGCACGTTCGATGTTGAGACACAATTATCACTCTAATAAATCCTGAGTGAACGAGACGCTCTGATTGCAGGCATCAGTTGCCGTTTCTTTTGAACGGTTTCAGTTTCTCATCTTTTGGTAGGAGGGAATTGTAGAGAAAGTTTATTTGTTCTCATATTTGTTCATATTAAGTTGTTTTAATAATATGATTTCAATTTATTAATATTTTTAATGTGACTTCGCTAGTGATGGAATTGGATGAGGAAGGGTTGTACTTCCTCTTCTTAGGTAGATTCTTTTAAGTTGCGTCTTGGAGTATTCGCGGAGTAGAGAAATATAAAATTTAACGTCTTATTTTTGTACCAAAATCCGGCACACAATCAGATAAGAGAGAGGGTCTAGTATTTATGAGAGACATCAAGATTTTTACGTGGAAAACCCCTGAAAAGGGGAAAAAACCACGGGACCTAGACCAGTTTGAATGAAACCACTATTATTTTTAGTTGATTACAATTGAGGCCCTTCCATAGGAGGAATGCATTGACTTTAGGGGTGTCAATATTTGACACGACACGAAAACCCG
>NW_021510792.1:0-1866 GCF_001605985.2 Dendrobium catenatum | reverse complement strand
TAAAATGCCCCATTTTAATGATTTTCACAATAATACCATCAAATACATTACATGTATAAAAAAATAGAAAATCTAGACTCTCCTGCAGGGGTTATCCTAAGCAGTTATAATAAATTTTCACCCATGCAGTTATATATATAAAAATGCTGAAATTAAATCACACTTGGCCGTGCTCTAATTATTAGGGGATAAGCAGCTGAAGCGGGTACCTAAAGCAGTTATAAATGATTATTAATTTTAGCCCCATTTAGTGTTGTGTAAGCACGGCCACCTGCAGGAAGATAGTATTAGTATGAAAAACCGTGCCTAACCTATGGGTATTCTAACGCTCACAACAACAGTGAAGAAAAGAAAAGAGCAGAAAAAGGGTCACAAAAAAATATCACAGAAAAGCTACGAGAAGAAAAAATAAACAGCACACAGGTCACATGCAGAGCGTCATAACACAGCACAGAAAAGAAAAGCAAAATAACAACCTAACCTAAAGCTAGTAGTCGTGTCCTATCAAACTCATCTAAGTGTATGTGGGTTGTATGGTTTTGGTAGGTCCTATATAGGATAATTTAGTTTAGAGTTGTTTGTATATTTGTTTATTTGTTAAAAGGGGCAAAAGGAAAGATTTTAGTTAAAGTTCAAGTATTAGTATTTTAGGATTGATTTTTAGGGATGTTTTATTCTTAATGTTTGATTAACTACCACCTTTGTTTCACGCCGAGGCCGTGAGGTTTATTTCACTCTCCTTGGGACTAACTTAATAGCCTCGTAGGCCTGGGTTACCCAGTGATAATTAAATTTGCTATTATTATTTTAATTTGTTATTAAAAGAAAAGAAAAATGTGTATTAAATATTTTTATTAACCAAATTGGTTGATTGGTTTTAGAAGTTATTCTAAAGTTTGATATTTAAGAGTATCTTATCCTAATGAATTTTTAATTTAGGATTTGATCACCTAATTAAATCTACATCTTTTAGATTTTTAGATTGGTTAAGGGTTGATTATTAAATTAATTAGACTTGCTTTAGATTTGCATTTTAGACTTTAAAGTTTAATGATTATTAAATATTGATAATAGTTTAATTAAGGATTAGGTGTTTTGACATATTTTATGAATTAGGTTAAGATTGATTAGTTGATTATTAATGAATTAAGAAAAGAAAATCCAAATCTAGGAAAATGTGTCACTAGGTTTTTGTTTTAATGTTTCTATCCTATATGGAACATGCACCCTAAGTCAATGTTTTCTAAGACTCGTTCCTTAATTTTTTGTCCTTTGATGTCACTAGTGTTGTAGGATCGAAAGTGTTGTTGTTTTCTAATTCCTAAGACTTCTATACGGATGTCACAGGGTTTTAGGGATCTAAAAAGAAAGGTAAAAGCAATCCTAAATATATATAATTGAAGTTTCTACAAGGCCCTAAGGGTGGGAGGCGCACAATCAACTAGGCCCCTAAAGGTTTTCTAAGTTTTTAGGAAGCTTACAGCACCGGGGGCTATGACCCGGTGGTTCCGCCCGTAGCGCCCCTACCGGAATGAATAGGGGCGACTGATGCTCGGATCCGGTTGTCCTAGCTCTCTCCCCAAGTGCTCCAATGCTCCTTGTCCATTGCATTTCAAAATGTACCTCACAAAACATAGAAGAAAGGTGGATTAGAGCAGTTCTATAAGCAGTTAATAATCTGAAAGAATGAGAATGCAGAAAAGAAAGAGAACGTACCTTTTTGTTACTGGTCGAACTACTTGTGTTTTGGGTTCTCTTCGTTTTGCAGGTGCGTAGTACCAAATCACAAAAGAAATAACAAAAGACACTGAAAGCCAAGTCAAAAGAGTCTAAATGCAAAAGAAAGAAAGAGAACGAAAATCGAAT
>NW_021510791.1:0-208 GCF_001605985.2 Dendrobium catenatum | reverse complement strand
GACCTTTCTGAATTGAAACGAAAGAATATTAATATATTGGATGCCCAGGTGCCAGCTTACCCGACTCTCTCTACCAATGTGTGACATTTACTTTTTCTGCAGGAGCATGAAGCTAGCTCTTTCTACAAAGTCAACGTCTTCAGAGACAAATTCATGGCGTTGGCGGTGCGCAACCCTACGGAGACAGGAACTGCCCTGAATACAGACC
>NW_021510790.1:0-1948 GCF_001605985.2 Dendrobium catenatum | reverse complement strand
GTTAGGTTGAAGAGGGGAGGGAAGTTTTAATCCAAATATGAAATTAATTTCAGATTTTTAAGTAAAATTGGAGGGATTTAATTTGAAATTTGAATTCAAATTAAATAGGGATGGGGCCTCATTAGGAAGCAAAGGGGAAATCCCCATTGATGGGGCCGACGTTATGAAGAGAGAGGGGTGAGGGGATTATGGAGGAATTAAGTGTTTTCCAAACAAGCTAAGGCAATCAATCAGGAGGGAAAATAATAAATCCTCTTTAAATTAAATTTAGATTGGATTCAAATTTGAAAACTTTCCTTATTTAGAATTTGTAAATATGAAAAGTTTTTTAAATCCAAAATTGAATTTCTAAATAATTTAACTCCTTCCTTTATTGCACGAGTCAATTTAGGGAGTCATTATGATGATTGAAATCATCATAATGACTTGAGATAAGAATGGGGTCGGCGGTCAAGGAGGGAGGAGATGGGCTTGGCGTCAGGTTGAGGTGGCCAAGGGCTAGGCCAGCGGGTGGGGGTTTGGGAAGAGGAATTAGGTGGGATCAAGGGAAGGTATTTTGGTTGCGGGATGAAGGTGGAAGAGTGACAAGAGGCCGGTGGATGATAACGAAGATAGAATAGAGAACATGGAAGAAGACCACTAGCCGCAGACTCTTCTGGTGACTGGTGGGTATTATGCTTGCCCACACGTTGGGCTCTCCATTCTCTCTAGTGCACTCACAAGAAGAAGAAGAAGACAAAACAAAATTTTATTTAATCATTCATCATCCTATTACAACACATAGTATCACTATATATATGTCTCAAACATGTAAAAAAAGAAAAGTACATAATTGCCCTCTAGGCTACAATAACAAAACACTTCCCCATAGGGGTAAATTCAGAAAAAAACAAAACTAAATAAAACATAATGCATCAAAAGTAGATACGCTGAATCGTAGCTGTCGATCTACGATTCCGTTGCCGGTACACGTGTCTGAATCTCTGAACATTGTCCTCATCAAAATATTACATTCATAATTCATCAAAATGATTAAGTGATTGAATAGTATGTATCCAATAAACTTAGACTTCGTTTGACACAACTTTCTTATTGGTTTTTAAAATATTTTTTAGTTAAAAAAATTCTTGAGCTAGAAATTTTTGTACTAAAAAATTATTTTAGAAAATAATAAAAAAGTTGTTCTAAACAAAACCTTAGTAATTTATCTTTGTAATTGTTGTGGGCTGAGCAATTCATGGCGGTAGAGTGAAAAGATTTTACATCATAGCGATACATTAAAATTCAACACACATACATATAATTGAGATGATAAAGAAATACTAGAATTTTTAGGTGAAAAATCCTAAAAAGGAAAAAATCACGGGGCCTTGCCTAGTTGAAACGATTCCACTAATGTTTGAATAGATTACAAAAGTCAACACGTACTTTGACTCAAGGACATGAATAATACAATATCTTGAAAAGTTTACTAAACTACAGACGAGTACTCTTGGTTTTGATTGAATAACATATAATATTCAACAAATTTCTAGTGATGGTTGGAGACTTTATGATAATCAGCAGACGGGTGGAAGTCCGATGAGAGGGTTGGTTATTGGAAAGAAATCTGGTAATGGCCAACAAATATGTGGAAATCTATTCCGACGACAGCCAAATAACAAACGAAAGTCCAATGACGATTGATGAACGGGAAGAGATTAAGAGGTTGTCCGTGGCAAGAGAACTCCCAAAATTTTCTCCTTCCTTTTTCATCTCCTCATGTGAAGAATGATGACCTTTTTATAGTTTTTTGGGAGTGACATGACTATTAAATATGGAGAAGATCAATGACATGTTGGGAGTGTTCCATCATATAGCTAGTATTACCTCCCTTGATAATTGATCATTGAATATTTATCAAGCATTTAAGTGCCTTAAAAATGTCATAATTGAGTGATATTAGACT
>NW_021510789.1:0-227 GCF_001605985.2 Dendrobium catenatum | reverse complement strand
GCAATTGAAGAAATACCATTTTCATTCTTATCATGAATCAACGAATTCCTGATCTTCCAAGTTAAAAAAAAAAATAGCCAAGCAATACAAATTAGCCAAAAAAGGATTTGAGCTGGATAATTTAGATAAGATCTGATAACAATCCTCCAAATTATTGTTAACAGGAACATGAAATCCCCAAGAGATTAATAGTTTTTAAAACTTTAATCATAAAAGTACAAAGTGAA
>NW_021510788.1:0-1445 GCF_001605985.2 Dendrobium catenatum | reverse complement strand
AGGGCAATTGAAAACGAGGAAACTCATTTTTTTCATTTCCGAAAATTGTAGTAACTACCAAAATAAAATGACAGTAATTGATTCGTGCATTGAACTTCATTTTCAACATAAAAAAAGAATATTCCTAAGCATAATTCTTTTTCTTATGATCATTTTTCTTATTTTATTTAAGTCATATATTTTTATTTATTCATTTTAAACCTATTGAAATTTGTATACAAATTATGTTTGTATTTCTCCGATATTAAAAAATTTGCCGGATAATTAATATGTTCTATAATATAGCAAATATAATATTTGATATAATTAAATACTTAGCATTAGAACACGATAATTGAAAAAAATAGCAATAAAATTTTGTTTTCAAGACGTAGTTCTATACAGAAACCCTGCTGTTTCGGAACCGGCATTGTCCAGCTGACAGGCAGCACTAATATTTAGAAAGAAGGTTCGGACACAACAAGATTCAACACCCACGTCGCCTTCTTCGTCAAGCTCGTTTGGAGCAGTTTCTACAGATCTTGGAGGAGCTGACACCAACTACTTCGGATTATTAAGATTTGTCATAACTTGCTATTTTTATTTTGTTTAAATATCCGAAATTGTTTTGTATATTGATATCCAGTTTTTTTTTTTTAAAGTATTTTGTAGTTATTCAAAGTTCTTCTATTGTCATAATTTATGACAGTAATTTTTATGTTAAAACTTTATCTTTAATAAAATATAAATTACATTAAAAAACATTTATTTTCTTGAATTATTTTAATATCCTTAATGTAATGCCTGCTGGTCTTATATTTTTGTTAAAAAATTATTATAATATAATCGTATATTTAACACATTTAACAAATTAAAAATAAATTATCATATATTAAAAATGGCGGATGAACAGTCTGACGTCATTTATTAGGCGTCGCACTGCTTCATTGGCATAATGAATGCCGTTCGGCATTTTTTGTTTTGAATGGAGTGATTCGCAGGAACGCCATAGCGGGCTGAATCCGATCGGCTGGAGAGGCCTAATGGGCCTTGAAATTAAATCCTAAAGCCAAAAAGAATGGAAACGCCATTCCCTAACAATTTCCCTGAATGGATGTTTCGATAGGTGTCCCGCTCAGCAGATATGGACCTGAGCAATAACTTTTATTAGGTCCGGTGTAGGGATGTAGAGTTACGTCCGGTCGAAGATAAAATTTCATAAAAAAACTCGGTATTTGCTCGGTATTGCTTAGGAGTGTCAATTCGGATCGAACCCGACCCGACCCAACGGGGCAGTGCGGCACGCGGCAACGGCGGCTGCTGCAGCACAGCAGTTGCTAGGTATTATTTGATAATAACGAGGAATACTGCTCTGTAAAGACCAATACCGAGTTATACCGAGCTATACCTAGGAAAAACTCGGTACAACTTTTGTATAACTCGGTATTGCTCGGTATTGCTCGGTA
>NW_021510787.1:0-266 GCF_001605985.2 Dendrobium catenatum | reverse complement strand
TGAAGATCCATTGATGCTCAGCCAGAGTGCAGTTTTTACCAATGCACCCATGAATCTCATAACTGCCTCTTCTGCGAATGCGATTTCTCACTTCTGGCGGTCTCCTCTCTTATACCTTCTTTGGATTCTTTTTTGCATAGACCAAACATGCTTCAAGCATTTAATTTCTGGAGAATTCTCTTCAGTTGAATCTTTGAGAGAAAAAGTTTAGTTTTATGGTTGTTTGCTGCTCTATTTATCATATTTGGAGGGAAAGGAACAAGAGT
>NW_021510786.1:0-2446 GCF_001605985.2 Dendrobium catenatum | reverse complement strand
ACGGATTCCAGAGAGATGTGATGAATCTTTAATAATTTTTCTATTAGCAATAAACTGTTCGACAAAGAGTTTTGCAAGATGAACAAAACTATGGATGCTATTTCTATGGAGAGCATAGAACCAGGTGCGAGCTTGACCCTTTAGGGTCGCAGGAAAAACTTGACAAAGAAGCGCATCAGAAGCTCGTTGTATGTGCATAATTGTTCGATAATGATCAATGTGTTCATAGGGATCAGATGACCCATCATATGCATCAATGTTTGGTAGCTTGAACCCTGTTGGAATAGGGTGTATAAGAATTTCGTATGTTAGTGGAGAAGATTCTTGAAAGCTTCGCTGTATATTGAAATGATTTCTTTCTCGTATTGGGAATTCTTCTTGGACCAGTCGTCGTAATTCATCTCTTATGACATCGCGAGGAGTATCTAGAGCAGGTTGAAGATTTTGCATCTGATGGGCTCTAGGTGCAGGATGTGTTGAACTAGCAGCATCATCTATTTCCGGATTATATTGCGGAGGAGGAGCATGAGTTTGATGAACATTTTCAAATTGCTGGTCCATATTATTTTGTTGGTGATGATGGAGAGGAGGTTCATCATTTTGAGACGGCATCCTTTGCTGGCCTACCTCCTCCAATATTTCGAGGATCCTTTCATGTTGTTCCCCCATCCTACGAATTCGATTTTCCAAGGAAGGAGGCCCTTCCCTCTGTTAATTACGACGTCCATGATTGCCAGATGGGAATCTAGTTCGATGCGTATTTGAGCGAGAGAATCTATTGCTGGTATTACTTCGATCAGCCATTGAAGAAATATTGGGAAAGCTTTCCCACAGACGGCGCCAAACTGATGCGGACTAGAATATACGCGGTAGTAGAGTAAAAAATATAATGTCTTAGAAATATACATATATCCATCACACCAACAGATAATTAAGGGAGAAAGCACCAGAAACTTTTTTACGTGGAAAACCCGAAAAGGGAAAAACCACGAGGCCTGGCCCAGATGAGAAATTTCCACTATATCTGGATTGGTTACAACGTTTGATTCACCCCTTTACTTGAAGATGTCAGAATTACAACAAGTTAATAACAGACAAAAATCTAGCGATGATTGATGAACCGACCAAAATGAGGCAGTGGTTGGGATAAGCTTCAGCGTCGGTTAGAAGAGACTCAGGCGATGATCAGTAGGAAAATCGACGGTGGTCGGCAGGAACTCTGGCAGTGGTCGGCAGGAACCTCGGTGGCGGTCGACAGGAAAATTGGTTGTGGTTGGCAGGAACCCCGGCGGTGGTCGATAGGAAAATCGGCGGTGGTCGGCAGGAACCCCGGCGGTGGTCGACAGGAAAATTGGCGGTGGTCGGCAGGAAACCCGGCAATGGTCGGCAGGAACCCCGGTGGTGGTCGGCAAGAACTCCGGTGGTGGTCAGCAAGAACTCTAGCGGTGGTCGGCAAGAACTCCGGTGGTGGTCGGCAAGAACTCCGGTGGTGGTCGGTGGCAATAGAGCTCCCAAATTCCTCCCTTCTCTTCTTCTCCTTTCTCTTCACTTGAGCCCTCTTGTGAAGAAATGAGCGCTCTATTTATAGTTTTTCTGGAGGGGCATGGCTTGTAAATAGGTGTGAGATCAAGGGCGAATCGGGAGTGGTTTGAATGGACGGTCGATATTGGATCTCTTGATCGTGGACCGTTCGTTGGATATTTGAAGGCCTTTATGACGTCAGAATTTGGCGATCTTGGGCTCGTTGGATTCGTCTCATCGAGACGTTCGATTCGAGTATAAGCTCGTGAAAATCGGAGACCATTTGGTAACTCAAATTGTGGTTCGAATCTCCCAACATTGCTTTGGGTCTTTGATTCAGACTCATTTGGGCTCGGATTGGGTTGAGTTTGGTGTCATTGGGTTCGTGTTTCCGATGCGCTCAGTTTGACTATAAGCTCGCTGAAATTGGAATTTAATCTTTGAAGTTTCCAACTCAATTTTGCTTCAAGATTTGTGCATGATCAAGATAATTTTCTTATGATGTATCAATCTTAATCCACTCTTTCGGTGGAGGGCACCAAGTAATTGAAGACTCCCTAAGGAGATTAGTACCCCAGCTAGAAAGATAAGGACTAGACTTGGAAACAGCTAAAAACAATGCATTTGAAGCAACCAAGGATGCAGACAATGCATCCTTACCATAATGCATACCTTTAGACCCATCACTCTTATGCCATAAAAAACTTCTACACAGTTTTTCTATCTCATGCAAAACTCTTTTTGGAACCAAAGAGTGAGTGATTAAGAAATTTGGCATAGAAAGTAAAAAAGTTTCAATGAGAGTGAGCTTACCTCCCATTGATAAAGACTTCTTACCCCAAGAATTGAATTTGTCCATAGCCATACTCAATAGTTCTTGAAAATCCACCACTTTGCTTCTTCCAAGTGAGATCTTGACACCTAA
>NW_021510785.1:0-256 GCF_001605985.2 Dendrobium catenatum | reverse complement strand
TAAAAAAATTATAATAAATTTTTATTTAATTATTTAAAGAATATGATAATTGAACCAGCCAGCTCAAAAGAATCAGAACTGATTCACTGATTTGTTGGTTAAACTGGCGATTCTGACCAGTTCAGCCTGATTTTATGCAAAAGTGATTGTCAGAGTGGACCGAACCGACGTAGTGACCAGTTCATGATTGAACCCATAAGATCAGCCAGTCTGGTTTGATTTTCAAATCTTGATTGCGCTTCAGCATTGCACCCTA
>NW_021510784.1:0-861 GCF_001605985.2 Dendrobium catenatum | reverse complement strand
CAACCGGAAAGAGAAAGGAGAAGCGGAGCGTGGTCAGAAGCCACCCGCCCCATATGACGAATCGTGGCAAACGGTGCCAGCACCAAGCCCGCAGAATTCATGAGGCAGCGATCTAAACGAACCCAAATCCTGCTCGCCCCCTCCTTATTATTTGACCACGTAAATTTCGGTCCAATAAAGCCAAGATCATGAAGGTCCAAGTTAAGCATAAACTCACTCATCTCTTGGGCACCGGCGGAGAAGACAAACCTTTTCCCCCCCTTCTTGTCAGCTTGACTAAGGCAGCAGTTAAAATCGCCTCCAACCAGGAGCGGCACATCGGGGTTCCCATGCCGAATTATAGCATCCCACAGACCCCTCCGGACATGGTGGTCCTTGTTCGCATAGACAACAGCCGTCGTCCATTTCTGACCGTTGGGAAGGGTGAGGGAACCAACCACAACTTGCTCATTAGCTTCAAACATATCGAACATCACAATGTCCTTCCGCCAAAGGATAAGGATCCCACCCGACCGACCAGTAGCAGGGCGGTGGACAAAATCCCATCCCGGCCCAACCAACTTGTCCGCATCAGCTCTCGCAAACACCTCAATCTTGGTCTCCACAAGACCAATGAAAAGCACCTCATTGTCACCCACCAGGTGACGCAGGTAGTTGCTCGTGTGCTTTTTCCGAGCCCCCCTGCAATTCCAGAACATTGTTGTAGACATTAATCCACCATAGGGGACGCGTCCCCGCCGCCGGAATTGGTACTACCATCCTTTTTCCGCTTCCTAGGAGCTTCCTCGATTGGGCCCAACGCCTGAAGCTCCTTCTCAAAGTGCGCCTTGGACGCCCCAAGCTTAGGTCTAGCCGGCCTAG
>NW_021510783.1:0-423 GCF_001605985.2 Dendrobium catenatum | reverse complement strand
TTCGATCCTTGCTTGCAAATATGCTTCAAGTCATGTTGAATTCCATAAATCCTCTATTTGATTGTTGATGTTTATTTAAACAATTCAAAGTCTGGATCAACTCAAATGCTTCATTTAGATCCAAGTTCTTTAGAGTTCATGTTCCTTGGTTCAAGATTAATCTTCTGAGTTTAGTTCTAGTTCAATGTGCAAAGTCAAATTGAAGTTCGACCTTTCTTACATCAAGTTCATTTGATTTCAACTTTGGTTATGATTTGAGTAGATCCCTTATTTATTTTTTGACTTAAGTTCAAGTTCCAAGTTCAAGTGCATGTCCACAAGTCCTCTGTTTGAGTTCAAGTTCCATATCCCCTACGGTCCCTTGAATTCAAGTTCTATATCCCCTGTAGTCCCTTGAGTTCAATCAAGTTCAAGAATAGCATT
>NW_021510782.1:0-207 GCF_001605985.2 Dendrobium catenatum | reverse complement strand
ATTTGAATAATACAAAACATTATTTCCTCAAGATCGTATTCTTCCTTTCCTCTGTTCAGCTCATTCACACGGCCTTCTCTCAGGCTTGTGTTTCTACAGTAGCATTCATAGGAGACCAAGATTTTTACGTGAAAAACCCCTGAAAAAGGGGGAAAAACCACGGGGCCTAACCCAGTTCGAATGAATCCACTAGTATAACTGTTGATT
>NW_021510781.1:0-232 GCF_001605985.2 Dendrobium catenatum | reverse complement strand
GAAACAGAATCGTATATCGAATCAGAACAGAATCAAATTAGAACACATATATCAAATCAGAATCATAGTCGTACGGATCAGATCAAATCAGAATACAAATCAAAACAGATTAAATCAACAGAATCAGAATCGTACAGAAATCAAAAATTCAGATCATATCGGAACAGATCATATCGGAACGGAACAGAATCATGTCAGAATCGTATCAGAATCATATCATACAGATCAGATC
>NW_021510780.1:0-249 GCF_001605985.2 Dendrobium catenatum | reverse complement strand
AAACTTTTAGTGGTCCTCAGAGATATTTTATGTTGTTTTAAATTCAACTTTGATGCTTTTGGAGCTCAACGGTGTCCTACAACTAGTTTTGAGTTATTTTAAGATTTTCAAAGCAAAATGTTCTAACATTTCTTTCTTTGATTAAATCTCTGACTTCATGGAATGATAAAATTAAGTTTGGGATATATACATATCTATATATTAAAAATTATATTCTTAAATGATAGTTTTTTTGTAATTTATTACTAT
>NW_021510779.1:0-399 GCF_001605985.2 Dendrobium catenatum | reverse complement strand
CAAAATAGAACCAGGATTAATCCCATTACACCAAAATATTACTTGACCTTCAACCCATATGAACTTGATATAATTCATTTAACATCATCATTAACTTCATCCCAAGTCCCAAACAACTTAAAGTTGGCTTAATGAATCCTTAATTTCCATTTATTCTTGATGAGCACTACCAAGGTGCTAAACCTATTCTTTGCAAACTATTTTAAACAACTGATATCCTTGTGAACTTAATCTACACCTTCTCATTCTTTATCATTTGAATCTAATTATATAATGAGTACATGTGCCACCCTTTGTCGCACATATCTAATAAACTTAATTATACTTCAATTACCTTATCTTCATAAATATCACTCACTTCAACTAAATCAGCCCCTAATTACCCCCTCCATTAATACC
>NW_021510778.1:0-311 GCF_001605985.2 Dendrobium catenatum | reverse complement strand
TAGATAGGGCTACTGAATTTTATTTTCTACTAGACCATTAAACTAATGAATTTCCAATGAATTGACATGTTCCAGAAGTGATTTTCCTATCCACTCTACAACCTATAAAGTCAGAATCTAAATAACTAACAATTTCAAATGAAGAGCTAAACTTATGATACAAAATTACTAAGTTCTGAGCTCCTAGTAAGTATCTTAAAATCCTTTTCACTGCTGTCAAATGTGAGTCGTTTGTATCTGATTGAAATCTAGCACATAAGCAAACACTGAATAAAATATCTGGTCGGCTAGCAGTCAAGTAAAGTAAAGAT
>NW_021510777.1:0-238 GCF_001605985.2 Dendrobium catenatum | reverse complement strand
ATTCGGGCAGCTACTTTGAACAGATAAATCCATTGATGCGAAGTGTTGGTCCAAATTTGAAGGCTCAAATCTCTCTTCGTGATTGCTGTTGGTAACATAAAGAAGCTTTATGATAACGAACAGTTTAAGCATAATATAAAAACGGAGAGTATGAGCTTGTAATGTGGAACTTCAAGCCGATTTTGAGCCCGACCTAAACCAAAATCTTTTAACGAGTCATGCCTATACAGAATCTATC
>NW_021510776.1:0-395 GCF_001605985.2 Dendrobium catenatum | reverse complement strand
CGACCCGATTTTTAAAACGGGTCGATTTGTTCAACCCAAACCCGACCCGTTTTGGGTTCGGGTTGACCTGAACCCGGATTTTTCCGGGTCGGTTTCGGGTCGTGTCAAAAATTGACAGCTCTAATCCAAAAGCCACAAAATCCGAAGAAATAAAAGAACGAAAAATGTTCGGAATAGATTTTTTTTTCTTGGGCGAAAATTTTTCTAATGTTTCTCTATTTTGAGCTCTTAATTAATTCCGTAAAAAATCACTAATTTTCCTCTTATTTCAATTTTTTTAATTAGAATATGAGATTCAAAGACATCGGTAGTTTGTTCTCACTTCTAAGCCTTCAGTTAAGACAATTTTTTTAGTATAAAAAAAATAAAATTATATATTTTTTTAATAGAAAATT
>NW_021510775.1:0-809 GCF_001605985.2 Dendrobium catenatum | reverse complement strand
TTTTGTCTTGAAGCATAATTTTATAAAGGTAAACTTTTAACAACTTTTTTATTAATTTTCTTGCTAACTCCTGGTAGTTTCACATCAGGCTCTCTCTAATCTTATCTACCATTGGACCTACTCCAACATTTTCACGTATTTACTCGTTTCACATTCTCTCACTTAAGTATAAAGCCACTTATCTACCTGAGCATCGTAATCTCTGCAACACTTAACTTAATTTTATGCTTTTCTTTTAATGACTAACATTTTGCACGATAAAGCATTACAGGTCTTACCATCATCTAATAGAATTTTTTCTTAAATTTGAGGGGCGATTTTCTATCACACAACAACCCCGATGCATTCACTCAAACTTTAGAATAGCTATAATCCTAACAAATTCAATAATAAAATTACGCCACATCAATTGCGCCAAATTCATTAGTTAATATTATAAAAAGATGTGCTAAATCAATGATCCGCATGGTTTCCCATATATAGGTCAAATAGCTTATATCTGATAAAAATTTATTTATGACTCAAAATCCTTATATTTGGTTACAAAATTTTACATACTTTATAATGAGTATAATGAGTAAAAGTGCAAAATCATTTCTATTGGAATAAAACAGCACATATGCCATAAAACCTTATGGTTGAAGATCAATGATCTCATGTCAGATTAAAGGCTGAGAGAGAGAGAGATGAAGAAGTCGTTTTATAGCATTAATTGCTGCTAGTTGATCTGGCCGCACTTTTAAGTGCAGTTCTAATTCTCAACTTAACATTGGTCATAAAAATCAGATTTCAACATAAGATACTGGATA
>NW_021510774.1:0-243 GCF_001605985.2 Dendrobium catenatum | reverse complement strand
AAACACTAATTAAAAAGAGAAATACAAAATAAGAAAACATCTAAATTGCAATAATAATATAAAAGATTTATGTAGTCTAAATAAGAGACATGGAATTGAAAATTCTAATAATATCAAGTTATAAGCATGTGTTAAATTTAGAAAAATTATTTTTTCTAATGAAATTAATTTAATTTTACAAGTTAAATAAAGAAATATTAAGATTAAAAAAAAATTAATGTCATAAAATCTAACACACATTTC
>NW_021510773.1:0-331 GCF_001605985.2 Dendrobium catenatum | reverse complement strand
GGCGCAATCCCCTATAGTTAATTACCCCTCCCGATCACGAGAGAGAACTTTCGATTAAGGCTAGTCGTCAATCAGATACGTAGAATACGTGTTATCTGGCATATAGTAGCAGCAATGGGTTTAGGTTGGAATTTGAAGAGTTTGGGAAGGTTTTGAAGGATTTGATATTTGGTTCGGAAGATTTGATATTTAAATAGAAATTGCACCATCATACACTTAAAGCGGATGGTGGGGGAATGGATGATAGACCCGATCAAGATCCCATGGTTCCGTCATCCCGGGCCATTGTGTTCTCTGGTCTACTTAGTCAGAGGAGGTAGTCGACCCAACC
>NW_021510772.1:0-369 GCF_001605985.2 Dendrobium catenatum | reverse complement strand
ATTAACCAAGTTGCGGGAACATACAAAGTTTTGAAACTCAACTTGCTTAAATACCACTCATATGCCATGAAATTGTTTGAGCGAATTCCTAGTGCAACTTTGGTTAGAATACCGCGTGGTCAAAATGCTACGGCGGACGTTCTAGCAAAGCTTGCTAAGGAAATGTCATGTCCTGAAAAGGGTTCATTCCAAATAGAAGTTCAAAATCACCAAATTTTGTTTCCTATTGACTTTGAAAATTTGAATGAACCTTCCCCTTTTGGTGAGTTTTCATTTGTGGTAGATGATGAAGATGATTGGCACCAACCATTCATTGATTATCTCCAAAATGATAAACTACCAAAGGAAAAGTCTGTTGCTCACCAAATA
>NW_021510771.1:0-205 GCF_001605985.2 Dendrobium catenatum | reverse complement strand
GCAACTTGCTCTTCCATGGAGGAAATCCTTTCCTCCATCGTCGTTTTAATTTGATTCATCTTCTCTTCAAGTCTTTCCTCCATAGCATCCACCTTTTTGGCCGCCATCACAATCCTGAGTTTGTAAAATCACAAATTCTAGATTTGGAACTTCAAAAACAACAATTCTCCTTCCTTCCGGGCAATTAATCACCGCTGAAATTTGC
>NW_021510770.1:0-210 GCF_001605985.2 Dendrobium catenatum | reverse complement strand
TTGGTTACCCCAAAAGGCATAACCAAGAACTCGTAGACTCGTAGTGTCCGTACCGAGTATTGAAAGCTGTCTTCACCAAATCCTCTTCCTTCACCTTCACCTGATAGTATCCGGATCTCAAATCAATCTTCGAAAATACTGAAGATCCGGAAAGCTGATCAAACAAGGCATCAATTCGAGGCAAAGGATACTTGTTCTTGATCGTGACCT
>NW_021510769.1:0-215 GCF_001605985.2 Dendrobium catenatum | reverse complement strand
AGATTTACTAAATCTTACTTTTAGCTAAACAACCCATTATTGTTAGATATTGACCAAATTTCATATATGAAAATTTGAAAATATATTTGGTGATTTATTAGGCCTTGATTTGATAGTTATGATTAAATCACATAATAAGGTGGGTAGCCGACGAGCTTTTCTTAAAATGAACATAATACATGATATGATTGTAGGCATAAAAGAAACAGTAATAT
>NW_021510768.1:0-310 GCF_001605985.2 Dendrobium catenatum | reverse complement strand
TCCCCTCTCTTAAAATGCTTGTAAAGAACAACCAAATAAAAGAAAATAATTGCCATCAACATCAACTAGAATCAGGGTTTTCCTCTGCACCATCGACATAATTATCTCTAACTGATGGGTGCTAAACAAAAGGATCATATGTGGAAAAAGAGGGAACTACAACTAATCAAGGTTCTCAACAAATGGACTACTCCTAAATATACCAACGAAAACATTATTAAATTCAATATTATAATTATAGTTCTTCTCTTGATGGTTCATATAATGGGAAACCCTCATCTTCATCTCATCTTACCACTGCTTCACATCA
>NW_021510767.1:0-911 GCF_001605985.2 Dendrobium catenatum | reverse complement strand
CAAAGTTATATTATTATTTAAATATAATTTAAATAATTTAAATATTTATTAAGTCATCCGTTTTGAACCCATTTGAACCATTGAACCTTGAATATCTCTCTTTTCTGGTTCTATCTCTGGTATGGGTTTTACAACATTGCTAACAAGTAAATGAGTCGGGTCGGTCGGGTTGGTGCTGGATCGGATTTGAGTTTAGATTTTTAATCCATTTGGACAAATGGCTCGGGTTTCTATCGGATGTGTTAAGAGCGGGTCAATTTCGGATTTGACTGGAAACTAACCCAAAAATTTACTTTGAAAACCCTACCTATGAGAGACTTTTACCTTCTCATAGAAAATGTAGTTGGCAGGTTCAAGCTTAGTAAAGTTAAGCTGTTAAGTCCACTAAAAGAACATAGAGTTTCTCTAACAAATCTTAGAGACACGCCTCTTTAAAGGAAGAAGCCAACATAACGGCAAAAACTCTGGATGTATTTGGCTATAAAAAGTGAATCTGATTTGAGACAAATCTCTAATCTACTTTCTCTAGAAGGATATGTTGAGATGTGAGTAAAAGATCATTTCTTAAATGTAAAATGTATTTGACAATGAATAATTAAGGTTTTATTTGCGACAATTTTCTTATTGCTTTTTAAGTGAGATATTGAAAAAAATAAATCAAAAGACTAGGGGTGTCAAAATGGATTAACGAGTCAAGTTCAGGTCTAATCCGACCCAAATATGATCAACACGAACCCAACTAGATAACCCTTCTTAATAAAAAAATATTTTTATTAGCTTAATAATCATAGGTTTTAAGTTATTTGATACAAATAAATAAAAGAGCTTAACAAAAAAATAATAATAAATGAGTCCATTTTTTGATCAAAATCGGGTTGGCAGGTCAACCAAAGTCCGTTCCCTCAAATAAA
>NW_021510766.1:0-376 GCF_001605985.2 Dendrobium catenatum | reverse complement strand
ATATAAATGAAATGCGAGTTGCAGGTCTGTTCGTTTTAGGGCATTTACCGGTGGTACCATTATAACTAATCAGAGGGGCGGCGCAGAACCGCCTGTTTGTATTGACGTCCGGCGGTTTGCCGGCGGTTTTTAGATCGTCACTAGTAGAGGCGGCTTTACAGAACAAACCCACCGGTTAAGCCGCCGGTTAATGCCGACGACGAAATCGCCGGCTAAACCACCGTTAAAACCGGTGGTCAATAAACCGCCGGTAATCGACATTTTTTCTGTAATGACAGTTATTATTTGTAATCTTATCGCCCTTGGAGGCGAGTAAGCCTATTGTAACCAACTCAAGTTCTAGTGGAATTATTTTCAACTGGGATAGGCCTCGTGG
>NW_021510765.1:0-237 GCF_001605985.2 Dendrobium catenatum | reverse complement strand
GAAATTTTGTTTCTCAAAAATTGATCGACAAACTTAATCTCAAATCAAAACTACTTGCTAAATCCTATAAGATCTCTTGGTTTAAAGAAGGGGGTGAAATTCCAATCACTAAACAATGTACTATCAATTTATCAATTGGGGGATCATTTAAAGATCAAATTGTTTATGATATTGTACCTCTTAAAGTTTTCCATATTTTTCTAGGACGACCTTGGCAGTACGACAACAAAACTGTTC
>NW_021510764.1:0-360 GCF_001605985.2 Dendrobium catenatum | reverse complement strand
GGATGTATAACAGATTGTTGCCGGGTCGAAAAGGATTTGACAAGTCCTCCTTACCCCTACCCATATTACTACCCCTATCTGGTGCAGCATGAATAGAGTGGATCATCAAGACCACCAGAGGTTGGCGCTAGCGATCATGAAGCTGCAACAGATAAGCGACAATACATTGAGCCTGAGGGCGATAAGTAAGTTCAATTTAAGTTATTAAGTTATTAAGTTGTTTTTATTTTGATATATTACATGTTATTGACAAAAAAAGTTACCGCAGCTTCAATCCTTCAAGGCCACCTATACAAATGATCCGGGATATAATAAAGAATAACTATGATGCTCCTTACTTATCCTAGAAGAAGATCCCGA
>NW_021510763.1:0-295 GCF_001605985.2 Dendrobium catenatum | reverse complement strand
GGCATTACATTTTTTTGCATCAGGCATTACATTTTTTACCTCTCTTTTAACTCTTTCACGGGAGCAATCCCCTTAGAGATTCAGAAGCTAACCAAGCTAAATTCATTATATTTACAGAACAATTATCTCTCATATCCCATTCTGTATTTGAGCTGTTTCACTGCTTTGATTCTTATTTTTGAATGTATAGTGTACAAGAGACGGTTGAGATAATTTAATAAATCTTATAATTTTTTCTCTTCTTATATTCTGATGCAACATTTTATCTCTTATGCATTGAATTCTGGATAATTTT
>NW_021510762.1:0-500 GCF_001605985.2 Dendrobium catenatum | reverse complement strand
ATCTTATTTTTATTTCAGATTTTTTTTTATAATGATATATAAATATTATAGGATTCATGTCATGATTATTTGGCAAGTTTTGCGTTGGCTATCGACTATCTAACACAACCGTCCACTTTTTTCATCCAGGACTTGGGACCTAGCAATGACGTTGTTTAAGGATGAAGTTCAAAAAGTATTTTTTTAGAAGAGATATTCAACAAAGGTGGATGAAATATTTTGTTATGCTTTTCAGTGAAGATTGTAAAAATACTATTAACTTTAGTGACATTAACACTCTAAATGAAAATAGATATTTTTATTTTTATCGGCGTATTATTAAAACTGAAGTTAGAGAGGCTTTAAAGAAAATGAAGGGTGGGAAAACTGTTGGACCTGATGATATTCCAATAAATATGTGAAAATTCTTAGGAGATGAAGGAATTTTTTGGCTTACTAAACTTTTTAATATTATTTTGAAGATTAAAATATGTCAGATGTGTGGATAATGAGTGTGTTGA
>NW_021510761.1:0-341 GCF_001605985.2 Dendrobium catenatum | reverse complement strand
TGCCAAAGAATACTGTATTCCTCCCCACCCCACCAAAAAAAATTCAATGCGTTCACATAGCTACATAAATTTAATCTTGTTACCAGCTAGCTTAATTGATAAATGTTTTAAAAATTGTTGCTAAGATTTTGTGATTTAATCTTACCCAATGCATCAAATTTATACTTCAACATTCAACTTAAAAAAAAAAAAGTGTATGTAATCAATTTCAAATATAATATTTATTTTATAAAAAATGTTGAATTAATGATCTTCAAGTTTTCATCAGTGAGAAGCGTCTGCTCTGCTAGGGTTTTCGTTGGTTCCTTGGCGCCGGAGTATCCCCGCCCCGCGGGGGGCTG
>NW_021510760.1:0-467 GCF_001605985.2 Dendrobium catenatum | reverse complement strand
ATAAGAAACTTTTAAGTGTTATGTATGTAAAAATCCCTAAATAAACAATTAGTCCTAGGTAGTGGACCTCACTCTAAGGGGGCGAGATTGACAGCCTGCTGTATTGCTGGTAGTTGGGTCGGGTGGACCCGTATAAGCGCATAAAAAACCTCAAGAAGAAGTCAGTATGGAAGGGAAGAAAGAGAAGAAAGATCTAGGATTTTGCATGGGAAGGTATTACCGTTTGAGTGGTGCATTACAGAGTTTTTCATTTTTTTTTATTTGTATATTTCATTTATATGTCTGTGATTTAAATTCCTTATTAGTTTGGGGGAAAAAAAGTTCAGTAGGAGAGAAGTCGGAAACCTTTTATGAGAAATATTTTGGAACATTTGAATTTTATAATTCGCAAATGTAGTCATTGTTGGTTTGGACTCTGATAACAGAAAAATTATTCTGTGCGAACACCGGACATCATCCAGAGACGA
>NW_021510759.1:0-1279 GCF_001605985.2 Dendrobium catenatum | reverse complement strand
AAACTCTTGTGCCGTCAGCTTGGCCAAATTTGGTTCAGCGAGAAACGGCCTTCACTCTTTTAATCATCTGAATGTTCCTAAGTCTCTTAAAGGTTGTATGTTTTGGATGCTTGGGGGTTCCCTTATATCTACTAGATTTTTTGCTTTGTTCTTGCTATTTCGGTTGACTGTTTCTATGTCAGGTATCGTCTAGGGCATCTCCAACTGAAAACTTCATTTTTCACGGCAAAGTAACGCAAAACTCCAAAATGGCGTGGTGATGCTCCAATCGAACATCATTTTAGGTGTTTTTGAGAAGGTAACGATCGCTCTCCCTTTCGAGCGTTTTTCGGGTTGAGAGGAAAAAATGGCGTGAGTGATGCTCCAATTAAATGGCGGAAATTTTCGCGTTCGGTTGGAGCGACGGAACGACTCCATACACTCGTTTAGCGTTCGGTTGGAGATGACCTTAGCTGGTGCTGTCTCCTTTTGTTATGTGGGGTCGTTGTGTTGGTTTGCTCATTGGATCGAATCCCTTGGCAATCAGTAAATTGGTATGAGTTACATGCTAGGTCGACTGAGATTTTCACTAGCCTAAAAACAGTCCTTCCTCGTGACAAAAAAAAAAAAAAAACCTTACTCTATTTCCATCTAGTTTTCTTTATTTTTTTAATCTTGTCTGGTTTTTCTGTTTTTTTATTGCAGGTTATTGATCTTTTGCTAGTTTTCTGTTGATTGGATTTCGTTGATGGCTAGGGGTTGCTGAGCTTTCATTCTATTGGCTCTATTCAGTTGTTGGTTTCCTTTGGTTCCCCCATTTGGAGTGGCTAGGTTACTCTATTTTCATCTTCTGCAACAACTACTATTTTGCAGGTGGTTTTGATTTGTTTTCCCTTTGCTCCATGACAAATTTTGAGGTTGGCTCCTTGCCGGCCCTAGTTTTTTTTTTTTCTTAGGTTTCATTTTGATTTTTGTAATTAATGGAGATCGAATGCTCATAAGTTTTTTTCTTTCTTTTCGATGCAGCTCTTTCAAGCTTAATGAGTACTTGATTTTCTTTAAAAACTTGTAACATGCTTTTTTTTTATCAAGCGTAGGCCTCTGTGGATTTTTCTTTAAAAAAAAATCATGAACATTTGATGAAAATGTCCACCGAGAAATTCTCAATGAATCAAATTATCATTTATTTGCCAGTTGTTCGCATGTACTTATCATATCTAAAGAGATGCCTGCTGTCATGGGCGGATCCCATCATATAAGAGGGTGGGCCAAAAAAATAAAATTATATATATATATATAT
>NW_021510758.1:0-367 GCF_001605985.2 Dendrobium catenatum | reverse complement strand
CACTATTTAGAAATTAAGATGAAAAAAAATATTAAACTTTTTTAAAAATTGAAAATATTTTATCTCATCTTGAGCTACTTTAAGTCTTTAAGCTTTAATATAATATTGAAAATCCTATTCAAAGGAAGGCTATAATTTTTATTTGTATGGGAAATATTTTGGGTTATTATATTTTAGTTTAATATTTGAATTTTTAGGTAATTATATTAACTTTTGAGAAGAGTTTAATATAAATTTTAATTGACTTTATATATGTTATATTTATTTTAAAATTCAATTCATTTTGTTTAATGATAATTACTTGCATAGCACTCAAAATATTGAAATTTTCATATTTAGTTTATGAGTTTTATTATTTACATATATT
>NW_021510757.1:0-224 GCF_001605985.2 Dendrobium catenatum | reverse complement strand
ACTTAATACATTATTCCCTGAACATTTTCATTTTCATTTCTCTTTAGAAGATCGCGATTAAGGTTTCACAACAACAACCGATGTAATCTTGATATCGACGTCCAACATCATCACAACATCCATCAAAATTGAAGTTTGAAGCCAACAATTTCGACATCCACAATCATGCCTTATGCCATCTTAATATCTCATCTTTGTCCAACATCATTTTAATAACAATGGCT
>NW_021510756.1:0-338 GCF_001605985.2 Dendrobium catenatum | reverse complement strand
TTAATTTTAGGTATTATTTTAAATATGATTCAAATATTTTTTTATTAATTAAAAATAGAGCATTATTTTTTTCTCAAAACCAAATTTTATTTAAATAAAAATGATATAAATAATTTAGATTTTATTGAGACAACTTTCTTACTGCTTTATAAAATTGGTATAGAAAAAATAACTTTTTTAAGTGTTGTATAAAATAATTTCTTAAAACAATTTTTTTTAAAATAGCAAAAAATAATGGTCAAATAGAAATTATGATTACGATTTGAAAAAAATAAAGCAATAAAATGCTCAAAATTTCCGTTTATTAGAAGTCGCTGATGAACTCGATCTATTATTTA
>NW_021510755.1:0-1497 GCF_001605985.2 Dendrobium catenatum | reverse complement strand
AGAAATCAACCTTCAACACCAGCAAAATCAAGAATCTCAAATTTCAGATCACACGGCATTGCTCTCAAATCGCAACGCTGGGTACCGCTCCAGAACTTCGAAGCCCAAGATCAAATCCGGATTCTTTCGCGGTCAAGGCTCCACCGAGAATCAGCATCCATCCAGAACTCCCACAACCCGGCCTATTTGCCAAATCTGTGGAAAAACAGGTCACTCGGCACTCAATTGTTGGCATAGGTGCAATCTTACCTATGCTCCTCCGTCGAACCCGCGAGCTCTCACGGCTCAGCAAAACTCTCATTCCTCCAATGAGTGGATACTGGACTCTGGAGCCTCGTCACACCTAACTTCCGACGTCACAAATCTTCAACAACCACTGCCTTACAATGGAACGGATTCAGTCTCCATCGCCAACGGGAGTCATCTTCCGATTCAGCATTCGGGACAAGGAATTCTTCCTCTTCCCGAATCGCACCGTAAGCTTTATCTTCGCAATATTCTTCACGTTCCTTCTTTATCCCATAATCTTCTTTCTGTTGCCAAACTAACTGCGGACAATAATGTCTCAGTCTCGTTTAATGCTAACAAATTTACTGTGAAGGATCTTCAGGGCAAGCGTCTTCTCCTTCGCGGTCGCAAGTACCATGGTCTGTATCGTCTCAAGGCTCCTATCCCGCCTAAACCAGCTGCTCTCACCGCCACTACATCCGATCTTAAGTGGCACGCTCGGCTTGGTCATCCCAATGACCGTGTCCTTCATAAACTAGCTAGCTTAGACAACTCTATTACTTCTTGTTCTGTTAATTCTGTTTGTACGTCATGTAATGTGTCAAAAAGCCATAGACAGCCGTTCTCTACCAGCACGTCAGTCTACACGAAGCCCTTTGAGCTAGTGCATTCGGACGTCTGGGGTCCGGCACCGGAATTGTCGTTAGATGGTTTTCGCTATTACGTCATTTTCATCGATGAGTTTACACATTTTACTTGGATTTACTTGTTGCATTCTAAAACCGAAGTTCTTTCTAAATTTCAGCATTTTTGTAGCATGATTAAAAATGTCTTTAAAACTCAAATCCAACATTTTAGATCAGACGGAGGTGGGGAATATACAAGTTCTATTTTTCGCAATTACCTAGCCCAACAAGGAATTATTCATCAAATGTGTTGCCCCTATACGCCAGAACAAAATGGCACGGCGGAACGAAAGCATCGACACCTAATAGAATTAACTCGCACCCTGCTTCATGCCGCTCAAATGCCCTCTCGGTTTTGGGCAGAGGCGGTCTCCACCGCGAACTATCTCGCCAACAGACTACCTTTGGCCGCAATCACATACCAAACACCTTATTTTCGTCTCCACGGCCATCAAGCATCTTATAAGCACCTTCGCATATTCGGGTGTCTATGCTTCCCTTGGAACCGACCTTACTCAGCTGATAAACTGTCCCCGAGATCAACTCCGTGCGTGTTCTTGGGTTACTCTACGCAACACAAAGG
>NW_021510754.1:0-299 GCF_001605985.2 Dendrobium catenatum | reverse complement strand
CCTTTCCAAGAAAACCAGCAAGTTTTATCCAAAAATTTTTCACATAACATTTTTTTTGTTTGCCAAACACCTTATATTTTTAGGAGAAAAGGGGGCAGCCAAACAGCCGATAATTACTTCCAATTGAGCCATTCAAAAAGGGGAAATGGAAGGTCAAAAACTAGTCCAGAATAGTACCCGAAAAAGCCACATAGAAAACCAAGAAAAACAGCCACGGGACAGGCAGCCAAGGGAAGAACCGAAGCGGTAGCATAGGTAACTGAAACCTGCAGCCCAGGGAACCGGAACAGGCCACGGGA
>NW_021510753.1:0-629 GCF_001605985.2 Dendrobium catenatum | reverse complement strand
TTGAGAAATTATGATTGTAAATTATAAGAAACTCTATCATTACAGTAAAACATGCAGTGGTAGCAATAAGATAATTGGGCCAACTCATAAATTTTTTGATGTGCTTTGTGTGTTTATCTTCTTTTTTTTTTTTTGCTTTATTTGCTCCCAATGATTTGAATTAAATCTCACTTAATTCTCTAAATTACCGTATTCTAGCTTGAAACTTGGGAGAAATTATTCTGTGCGGAGACCAGATGCAGAACGCCATCCGGAGACCAACCAAAATGTGCCATGTCAGCAGTACTGAGTTGCGGTACCGAGCACATGGGTTACGTGGTGCATTCTGGTTGGTCTCCGAATGGCGTTCGGCGTCCGCACATAATAATTAATCGCAACGAAAGGGTTTGTTTGGGACGGCTTTCTTATTGCTTCTTAAAGCAGTTTTTTAGTACGAAAATTAAATTTTTTGTAATTTTTTGTACTAAAAAGTCGCTTTAAAAAGTAATAAAAAAACTATCCCAAATAAAACTTTAGTATTGCCTTTACAAGTAATGCTTAATAAACAACATTGAGCTAGGCGGAATTGGTGAATCCATTACTGATTCAAAGTATGTTGTATTTAGATGGAAGCAAAAAGTATATTGAAT
>NW_021510752.1:0-214 GCF_001605985.2 Dendrobium catenatum | reverse complement strand
AACCTATTGAGGATGTTATGACTAGGCGTGGACTGAACAAAGAAGTCAATCATTCAGCCTTTATTTCTATGATAGAACTCACAAATATTGATCAAACACTTTCGGATGAATTTTATATTTTGGCAATGCAAGAAGAATTAAATCAATTTGCAAGAAATGAAGTTTGAGAATTAATTGCAAAGCCAAAGGATCAAAGTGTAGTTAAGACTAAGTG
>NW_021510751.1:0-235 GCF_001605985.2 Dendrobium catenatum | reverse complement strand
TTATTATAAATTTAAAAAGTGTAATTAAAAAAATATATATTTAATCAATATTTAGATTTCTATTACTTTGTAATAATTATACAATAATAATATTGAATAATATCAAAAATCTATAATCATTAAGATTATAAGACTAAACAAATGTTGCAGTAACTAAACTGAAAATCCTTAAATACATATATAACTCTTATTAGATCTTTGATAAATCTGGCAACGAGTCGAATACATATAGAAG
>NW_021510750.1:0-285 GCF_001605985.2 Dendrobium catenatum | reverse complement strand
AAATGTTGAAAATATTTTAGAAGAAAAGTAGATAGGGATGCAAGCAATGGGCTATAGAGATTTTGGGATGTGAGAATAGAAGAACAATTTTATCATTGAACTTTGGTTGAGTAATTTTCAACTTGGCTTACAACATCATGACATTATACCGATTTATAAGTGTGAAGGCTAAATCTAGAGACTTCTATAATATAGCAATTATAAAATATTCTCATTTATTACAAAGATCGTAGATCATTCTACTACTATAGAATCTTCTCTAATTATTATAAATATCCTAGATTC
>NW_021510749.1:0-451 GCF_001605985.2 Dendrobium catenatum | reverse complement strand
TTACCGCCATACGATATGGTGCTTTTGAAACAGGCTAAGCACCAGGTACAAGATCGATTGAGAAATTAATCTCTCTAACCGGAGGCATTCCAGGTAGAACTTCAGGAAACACATCAGGAAAATCTCTCACTACAGCAATCTCCTTCAGTTCTGGCACTTTCTTGGAAGTGTCCCTTACATGTGCTAGAAAGCTTGAGTATCCCTTCAAAATTAAACTACAAGCCTTCATAGAAGAGATGATCATAGAGGATATACCTCGATCACCCTGAAAAATAAGTTTCTCTCCTCCAAGAAACTTGATCTTCACCACTTTCTTATTGCAGTCAATGAAAATGAATTGATTCGACATCCAATCCATTCCTAAGATCACATCAAACTCCAACAGGGGTAAGACTATCAACACAACATCAAACTCCTCGCAAATAGTGAGAAACGTGGAACACATAAGTGT
>NW_021510748.1:0-283 GCF_001605985.2 Dendrobium catenatum | reverse complement strand
CCGCCTTTTTGACCAATCGGCCTGTACGCAATTATTGATCCATATCGGCCTGGACAATTCTGCGATCAGTCAGGACGATATGGTATTTTCTTTAAATTCTGACCGATCCAGCCATGGCTTTCCACTTCATCCCCTCTCCTCTTGCATCTCCTTGCTAATCCCTTGCTATGGATGGTGGGAAACGTGTCCGACAAACTTCTGGGAGTTCTTGGAGGGCTAGGATTGACCCTCATTTCAGGGAAGTAAAAGATGAAGCCGCCTACCATCGTTACAAAGAGTGTGG
>NW_021510747.1:0-216 GCF_001605985.2 Dendrobium catenatum | reverse complement strand
ATCAATTGGAGCCCAAATTTTGGTGGATGATTATTGGGTATCTTAGTCATGTTAACTGATTTTTCTAGGGTCAGATACCCAATGAATTTCTGTGATGTGAATTTTCAAAGTAAAGGGTCCATTTTGGACTCTAAATTTAGAAAATTCATAACTCCTTAAATTATAATTATTTTGCTGTGATTTTTCTGTGGTGTGAATGAATTTGCATAAGGGTTA
>NW_021510746.1:0-279 GCF_001605985.2 Dendrobium catenatum | reverse complement strand
GTATTAGTTTTTACCTTGGGTGCGCAGTAATCGAGGCGGCGACGGCGGATGACGGCAACGTAGGAACCTGCGATGCACAATTTAAAATTTATTATTATTATTTGTGCAATAAAATTAATCATATACCCCTTTTTTATTTAAAACAAAGTGTAGAGAGAAAAAAAAAGGAAGAGAGCTCTCTTTCTAGAGAGAAAAAGAGAGGGAAAGAGAGGATTTTTGGTGGAAGGGGTTTAGGGTGTGTGGGAAATTGGGGGAATGAGGTTAGAGAGAGAAAATCTC
>NW_021510745.1:0-378 GCF_001605985.2 Dendrobium catenatum | reverse complement strand
CAACTCTCCACTAGCACAAACTTACAGTATTTACGGCCCAAATTTTTTAGAAAAATCTAAGGCTTCATTTGGGATAACCAATTTTTTTTTTTTAAGAAATTTTTTATTAAAAAGTTTTTTTACAAAGCATTAAAAAAGCTCTCCTAAATGAAGTCTTTCTTAGGCCTCGTTTGTGACGACTTTCGACTGCTTCTTAAAATAGTTTTTTAGTTTACAAATTTTTTGAATTAAAATTTTTATACTAAAAAGCTGATATAGACAACAATAAAAAAAACTATCCTTCGGACATTTTTCTTACTTTTTATTAACGCTGCTTTTTAGTATAAAATTTTAATTCAAAAAATTAATATACTAAAAAACACAATCAACAAGAAAGTT
>NW_021510744.1:0-263 GCF_001605985.2 Dendrobium catenatum | reverse complement strand
TGAGCGTAGAAAGGTAACAGGAAAGTTACGAGAAGAAATTAAGAAGTCATTTGTGATAGTTGTTCAATGATTTTTTAAAATCAATATTTACATGGTAACTTTTAAATAAGTTTTGTTATGCAAGAAGTTTCAAAAGATGATTAATAGTTAGGATTGTCATGGGGAAGATAAACCATATGAGAATAAGCAACAAATACGCAGGATAATTTTATGCTCCTATAAGCCAAATATTTTTTAGTATGCTTTCTTAAGCTGGTTATATG
>NW_021510743.1:0-229 GCF_001605985.2 Dendrobium catenatum | reverse complement strand
GATCGTACTGTACAGTTTTATTTCGTACCGTACGATCCAAGTTATGTGGACAATTCTATGAATAGATCGTACTGTACTAAGTCTTTCGTACTGTATGATATGTTCAGATCCAAAACCCTAACCGTGACTTAGTTTAAGTAAGTGATTTTGCGCCGTTCGTACTGTACGAACAGGATTGTACTGTACGATACATTTTTAATACTTACTTAAATTAACCCGTGATTAATGC
>NW_021510742.1:0-560 GCF_001605985.2 Dendrobium catenatum | reverse complement strand
CGGGATCCGTCCCCGTCGGGTCGGGTCGTGACAGTAAATATGTAAAAGATCAAAGGTATCTTGGGAGTGTTCAATAGGACGCAGCTCGTTGCATTTCGCTTGATCATGAAACATTTATCAAGCATTTAGATACTTAGAAATGTCAAAATTGAGTGATTATGGGCTTGTTGGATTCGTTTTGTCAAGCCGGTCGATTCAATTATAAGCATGACATATTTGGATACCGTTCAGTCATTCAATTAATGCTTTGAATACTCTAAAAATGCTTGTTATTTTGATTTGAGCCCATTTGGGCTCGGATTTGACCTATTTTAGTGTTGTTGAGCTCTCCGAGATGTTAAATTTGATTATAAATTTATTGAAATCAGGATTTGAATGGCCCCGATTTTAATTTTTGAAACAACAACCTTATATATGCATTGAGATTTGTGACTGATCAAGATGAATTTTTTGTGATGTACTAAAAATATTAATAAAATCAGAATTAATTTAATATAAAATTTTAATATATAACATTAATTTAAATGCAAAATTTTATGAGTTTAGGATTTATTTGAGAC
>NW_021510741.1:0-1170 GCF_001605985.2 Dendrobium catenatum | reverse complement strand
AGTTTACTTAAATTTGTCCACCTCGGCAAACTGTTGCAGAGGGTGGATGGGATTTACTTTAAGTGTGGATGGATAATTTCAATTTAAATATTTGGGATTTTGGAATTTTGGAGTTGTTGAGTGGATTTTGGATTTTTGAATTTTTATGGGTATTTTGGGTGGAGCTTTGGAGTATTTGAAATGAACTTTTGGGAGACAATTGAAAGTACTTGTGAACCCCTCCGGTTGATATAAACATTCAACACGGTCATCATCGGGGTGTTCGGGGTCATTTCTCTTTATGGATGAACCTTGTCAACTCTGTCGGGCTGCCGACAGAAGATCGGGTTTCGTAGGCTTTATGCTTTTATCAGTGAATCCATATTGTTGTAGGCCTTGAAGGCCTAATATGAATGTTTTAAAGCAAATATACTAGTCACCACAACTTTATATTTGCTTAATGGTTCGAACCCTGTCGACTTCTATTGACCCGTATAGAAGGATCGATTTCGAACCTGAATTCACTTGTCAACCCGCGCAGCATCCCTAGACGTCACGTGTGTACCAATAACACGCTCGTCGGGGCCCATGCGGGTTTCATGATTGTATACCATCTTTTAGTGTACCTAAGTGTGTACAAACTACAGTGCACGTGCGAGGGTATTTTAAAATATTTGTAGACGCCTTCTGTCTGCTTGTACGGAGATTGCAGATCCGATGGCGTGGTGTAGTAGCTTCTGAATGGAGTTGTTCGCTGCTTTGTACAGGTAGACTATCGTGCACTATTTGTTGATTTTTGTAGGTGGATCATAGTGCACTAACTAATCTCCTGCCTTGACCCGTAGGAGGTTGTATTTGTCGGATTCCACATTCCCTCTAATCTTCTTTACTCATTGAGTTCAATGCATCTGGCTGTAATAGATTCATAGTTCTTGCTTATATTTGAACTGCAAGGTACTACTACATCCACTTTGGTGAGTTGTAATCTCTTGTAGGTGGTAGAAGCATTTGCTCCTTGCATTTTGATTAGCTTGAAGATCTCCCAAGAATTCTTTGAGAACTCTATGCTAATGATTGATTGTAAGCATGTGACTATTCTTTCAATTTGATTCCTTTTTGTAAGAAGATTGTTGTATTTGTTGCAATTCTTCTAATGTTGCTTGTAGGGATGTTGTATGTATCACAACTGTA
>NW_021510740.1:0-379 GCF_001605985.2 Dendrobium catenatum | reverse complement strand
TGGATACTAACATAAAATCTTCATAATTTAAAGCACAGAAAATGCAATTTAAAGATTTTGCATTCAATTGAGCATTTACTTGTTCTTCCTTACTCCATTGATAAAAAGGAATATCGATTTTAATTCCATCTAAAACTCGTGATGGTAAAGAATAACCATTTCAAATCATATGCCACATACGAAAATCTATCGATTGCAAGAAAATAAACATGCGAGTTATCCAAAAATCAAATGACATATTTTCAAATAAGGGAGGACTGGTGATTGAATAACCTTCCGCAACATTATGATTAGCCATGGATCGAAAATTCAAAAGCTTTTAAAAACTTATTTTATGAACACGGCTCTGATACCATTTGAAGGTGCTCAGATGACACTA
>NW_021510739.1:0-262 GCF_001605985.2 Dendrobium catenatum | reverse complement strand
AGGCTGCAAAGAAACCCAAGCAAGAAGGTGATAAGAAATGTGTAGGGAGAAAGAAAGCAATGTCGGCTCTTCCCAAATCACTAAGCATTCCCAAAGAAAAGAAGCATGTACCTCATTTTGGGAGCGACACAGATGAAGATGAC
This sequence comes from Dendrobium catenatum, assembly GCF_001605985.2. NCBI lineage: Eukaryota > Viridiplantae > Streptophyta > Magnoliopsida > Asparagales > Orchidaceae > Dendrobium > Dendrobium catenatum. The sequence goes on along the minus strand of NW_021510739.1, from coordinate 119 downwards.
GTTACTCCTACCAAATCTCAAAAAATATGCCAGTCCACAGATGAATGGAGTAGACAGGTTGAATTTTCAAATGATGATTATGACTACGATTCAATCTACATGAACTCAGTGCAGAGTGT
>NW_021510738.1:0-388 GCF_001605985.2 Dendrobium catenatum | reverse complement strand
TTCTTCAAAAAGAAACTTTACAAAAGACTCACAAATGTTTGTCAATACTTTTCCACAGTTCAAGAAAAACTTTTCAATCACCGAGCGTGTAAAGCTTGCAGCAAATCAACTCGAACCCTCAAATGAATCATAAAGCATGCGAAAATTTTTCAATGTAGGCGGGATACATCAAGTGACCACAAGTGTATATAAAGGAAAGTTATAAAATCTTTATATTCATTCATTTCTTTAGCATATGTCGAATGAGACTTGTAGTGAAAAAAAATTCACAAGATTCATCCACGCTTAGTAAATAAAAAAAAAATCTCCAACAATTTCATAAGTTTTAATTGATAGAAAGTATTGAAGCACAATTTCGGATGTCGGCCATTCCCAAATATCTCCAAAC
>NW_021510737.1:0-273 GCF_001605985.2 Dendrobium catenatum | reverse complement strand
ACTGAAGTTGCTTTTACTGAATGGACTTTCGATGAACTAGATTTAGCACAATTAAATGCAAAATATTTGAACTGTTTTTTCTGTGCTTTGAAATATGAGGCCTACATGCGTGTTTCTACTTGTACAATAGGTAAGGAGATTTGGGATAGGTTATGTATCACCTATGAAGGAACCAATGAAGTAAAACAATCTAGGTTAAATATTCTTTTGCATGACTACAAACTTTTTTGTATGAAACCATCTGAAACTATTTCTGACATGTACACTAGGTTT
>NW_021510736.1:0-355 GCF_001605985.2 Dendrobium catenatum | reverse complement strand
GCAGTCCGGATATCCCGCGAGATCATCTCGTTTCTGTCGCTGCACTCGACCTATAAAGAGGAGATGAGAGCAAGGCTTTGAGGCAGCTCCATTTTCATTCGCTACTTTCCCCTCTCCACCCGACCACAGCCTTCGTCTCCTCCAGAGTCCCGATCCCACAAGCTCCGGCCGACCTCCACTCTAGCCGAACGAATCCCGATCTCTCCTCTTCTCCCTGCGCCGACGCTCCCCAAGCCGACGCCCAGTTTTCGATCTCCCCATGCCCTACCTACCTCCACATCTCTCCGATCTCCATCCCGACACCCAGCCGAAGCCGCCCCTCGACGTTCCGATCCCGACCCGGCTCCGATCTCAA
>NW_021510735.1:0-212 GCF_001605985.2 Dendrobium catenatum | reverse complement strand
TTTCCATCTTTGGCTAGTCGTACATTTAAGCTATAGTTGCAGCAAAATTTGATGAGTTAAGATTTAAATGTCTTTTTAATTAAACTCATTAAAAATTCTCTAAAAAGTATTTTGAAATTATAAGGATTATATGTTTGTCATTTCATTCTGTCGAGTCCCTGCGCTTTGAAAGTAAGGGGGAATATATCAGATCTTGATTACTAATCCCCATC
>NW_021510734.1:0-475 GCF_001605985.2 Dendrobium catenatum | reverse complement strand
GATAAAGCAAAATTTTTTAAAGCTTTTGTAGAAAATAACTTCTTAGTATAAAAATTTCATTAAAACAGCAAAAAAAGTATTAGCCAAAAAGACATAGTGGTTGCGATCTTAAAAGCAAAGCAATACGAAAGTTGTCCCAAGTAAAGCATTAGTTAACTCTTTATTTATTTATTTATTTTTGGATAAAACCCACAGACGGGCTTACGTGTTATTAATCAAAAAAGGAGAACAAAGTCTTTAGAGGGACCTCCAGCTCGCTATTGCTCGAAAGAGCTACAGAAAAAGTCAAAAAGAAATCTAAGATACAGGTATCACTACTAATCACAAATACAAAGCACCCTAATAACATTCTAAGAACAAAAAAGGAAAGGAAAATATATATCTCACTCAGCACCGCCTTCCAGCCATAATAGGGTCCTACACAAAACAAGAACGAGTCTCCAAAAACCTTCAAAAAAGGCCCACAAGAACACTA
>NW_021510733.1:0-245 GCF_001605985.2 Dendrobium catenatum | reverse complement strand
TCAAGATATTTTTTCCAATAATATTCAAGTATTTATGTCATGATTATTTGATAAATTTTATGATAACGGTAGAATATCAAATAAAATTCTTTATTTTTCTCATACAAAATTTGTTCAAGGACAAAATTATATTATTATAGTATTATTGACAAAAATTAAATGTATTAAATTTCTGTTGAGATATATATATAATTTAAAATTTGATATCCTTAGATAAAATTTTTTTCTAAATTATTAGTTAGTAG
>NW_021510732.1:0-275 GCF_001605985.2 Dendrobium catenatum | reverse complement strand
ATACTTAACAAATTATGCTTTAAGCCTTCAACTAATATCATATTGTCTATAAAAAAGTTTTTCAAATTTCTAATCATACCTAATCCAACCACTTTCTTTGAGGTATTATCACCAAGTGTAACCTTGCCTCCACTCCTGGCTTCCAGCATTATAAATTGAGCAGTATCTCCAGTCATATGCTTTGAACATCGATTGTTCAGGTACCATATGCTCCCACGAGGTCTTCAATGAGAGCAACCCTGCAAAAATATCAAATGTTAGACCTGGGAACCTAA
>NW_021510731.1:0-241 GCF_001605985.2 Dendrobium catenatum | reverse complement strand
TTCAAATTCTCTCCAACCCTTTATCTTTTGTATTATAATTTTCTCTAGTTTATATCTATTCATTGCTACTTCATGTAGCATGGATGATTTGTTTAAAAGATGTTGTGTAAGTACATTGCTTTTCATGTGTGCTTTGAGTTCAAAATCCTTAAAATACTTACAAGGAAGGAGTTTATTTTTACAAAAGATATCAAATAGGTCTATTTAGTTATCTGTTACTCTACTTCGGTGTGCACCTACC
>NW_021510730.1:0-467 GCF_001605985.2 Dendrobium catenatum | reverse complement strand
TACCTGTGCAACACAACTTCCTACTGCGATATATTCGGCCTCGGCTGTGGAAAGTGCTACTTAGTTTTGCTTGCTACTGGACCAAGAAACTAATGATTGTCCTATGAATTGGCAGGTACTAGAGGTGCTTTTTCTATCTATCCTACATCTTGTAAAGTCAGAATCTGAGTACCCTAGGATTTCAAAGGAAGTGCTGTGTCTGGGATACCAAATTCCTAAGTTTGGGGTAACTAGTAGATATCTAAGAATTCTTTTGACAGCAGTTAAATGAGATTCTTTAGGATCGGCTTGCAAACGGGCACAAAGGCACACACTAAACATTATGTCCGGTCTACTAGCAGTCCGGTAAAGAAGGGATCCAATCATTCCTCTATATTTTTTCTGATCTACTGATTTTCCACTAGGATCTTTATCTAATTGGATTGTCGAAATCATTGGGGTGTTCATGGGTTTTGCACTATCCATTT
>NW_021510729.1:0-1212 GCF_001605985.2 Dendrobium catenatum | reverse complement strand
GTGACCAAAGAGAGGTCTCCTTTGAGCCATCTTTTAAACTTAATCAAATTGAATCCAAATCAGGTGTTATTGAGTTCTCTTTTACCCAATACACCTTCCTTGATCAGCACAACCCTTGGGCTCACTTGGGTCAAGAGTTAGGCCAACCCAAAGTGCCCAAAAGTACTTGGGATTTAGCCAACTCTCAACCTAAGCCTAATTGAACCTGACAAACACCTCCCATAGGTGGCCCTAGGTCCAATACACCCCCTCCAGCCAGCCCATGCCTTGGGCTAGCTTGGGTAAAGAGTTAGGCTAACCCAAAGTAGCAAAAAGCACTTGTACCCGAGCCATCTTCCAGCTCAAATCAAATTGGACCCAATTGCCACTTGCATTGGGTGCACCAGACCCAGACCCGCTTCCCACCTTAAGCCCAGGGTCTGGCCTGACCTGGGTTGAGCCCAAATCTACCCGAACCAAGCAGGTTTGGATCAACCAGAGCCACCTTTTAACCTAGATGAAATTGGACCCAATTGCCACCTGCATTGGGTGCACCGGACCCAGACCTACCTCCCATACCAAACCCAGGGTCTGACCTGACTTGGATTGAGCTCAATTCGACTCGAACCGAGCAGGTTTGGTTCCAACCCGACCTCCAGTTCGATCCAGACCTCCCCAGGCCAAATTGACTTCACCCTTGGCTCCAGTATGTCCCCATCGGTCTCCCCCGGTCAACGCGACCCAGACCATGGCCGGCGGCGGTTGGAGCCAATGGAATTTGAGTTCCGGTGGTCCCCCCCAGATAATTCCTGGCTCAAGGCTGCTGCCCACTAGTTTGATCTCCATGATCCCCTCTGGACGTCACCATCGTCCACCTGGCAGTGATCCGAGCCTTCCCCAGTTCAATCCCGGCCGTCCAAGCTCCCGAAGGGTGGCTGAATATCCCTGAGCTCGCCAGACCTCAGGAGGCATCGGCATTCGCTCTGATTCGATTCCCAGAGCTCCTTCAAACTCCCAGAAGCTTCCTTCGAGCGCAGAGACCGATCCCTCCTTCCGTTCGAGCAAACGCCTGTGATATCTCTCGGCGTCCCGCTCGAAGTTGCACCTCCGGCCGTCCTCCGATCCCGACGCCTGAAGGAGAACTATTCGCCCCCATCCCCTGAAGCTTTCTGATAGAGAAGCTCATTCATTGAGGTCTTCTCTGTGGTAATTTCTCCATCCCGAGCTCCCTAG
>NW_021510728.1:0-366 GCF_001605985.2 Dendrobium catenatum | reverse complement strand
AGAACGGTATATCCAGTTTAACTCGGAACTCACCTGAGTGTCTGTCACGACCCATGAAGCGACGGGGACGGCGTTCCATCGGTTCCACGTCTGAATCCGAGAAGCCTTCTGGATTGAAAGTGATGCGTTCCTCGTCTGAATCCGAGAGTTCCGGAAGTAAAGCCTGACGATGTCTTCGTCGCATTGGAAGAACTCTAGTTCCGTCCGTCGGCGTAACTGCCGGATGTACTGGTCTCACCATTCTCGGCTGCACCTCAACAGTTCGCCCCAATGGTGGTTCACGCCGTAAAGCCGCAGCAAGGCGATCTACGGCCGCAGCAATGTCGTCTAATCTCTTCTCTACTCCAGCGTGCGCAGCCCAAAGTG
>NW_021510727.1:0-4620 GCF_001605985.2 Dendrobium catenatum | reverse complement strand
GGATAGGCGGGGCAGACTCTGACTAGGACAGTCCACTGGTCCAGGGCATGGAGCATACTACTATTGGACAACCAGCGGAAAGAAGTTAGCCGGCTAGCGCACTTCGGTCACTCAAGGTAGCGTAGCCCCCTCTCGTACGCATCCCTCAGATGGACTTCTTTTTCCCTGTAGGCCGACAGCTCCCATCCCATCCCATCAGTCACCCACCTTTCGAAGCTATTTCCCAGTAAGCCCTCAGGCGATCTAGAGTGAGGCGCCTATATGGAGACTTTCATGAAGTAAGAAAGAAGTTTTGCGAACCAATTCTTCACTGACTTCAGGGACTCAGAGACCAAGCCAATCATCATTTCCCATCAAGGGTAAACTCGCAAATGTGAATGAACGAGATCGATATTGAAAATGAAAAGTATGGTACAGGCCAGCCTTCTCTTTATTGACATTGACTCAGAAAGAGAGACCCTTCAACTTCATTATGAATTTCATCGAAATTGTGACAACCAATCTCAATGGATATCACAATTGTTTTGGGTAGAAATTATTGGATTGAGGCTTCGCGCAGCTTTCTTTCAATATTCTTCATCTATATTATTCTTTTGTTTTTGGCTTTCACCTCATTCATGCATCACTACCAGTGTAGAGTTTAGGGGCTTTAGCGTACCAACATTCATGACCTCCTCTTTCCCCCAGCGGGTCGTGGGCCCAAACCAAATTTTTCTCAGAGACAAAACGAGGCCAAAGCTTTTTCTCAGGATCGGGTCAAACCTGTCGGATTAGAGTAAACTCCTTACTACACCGTTAGCTGACCAACTATGTTCTACCACCGTTTTGTGTATGGAGGTTTCTAGTGTTTTGTTGGACACTTTTTAAGTTCCACAGATCTTTCTACCCAGCATAACCTCGTCTTTTTAGTTTGTCTCTTTTCCTTAAGAGCTCTTGAAGCGAAATAGTAAGGTTTGCTCTCGTAGGCAAAATGAAGATGTTCAACAGATGAACCTCATCCGACGAAAAGCGATTAGACCTATATTCAAAGTAGTATAGAAAGAATTTAAAGAGAATAGGTTTCTAATAAGAGTACGAGCGTGCCGTAGCAATGAGCAGGTCCAGGCGGAAGACGAGGCTAAACAATCTAAGGCCCCCGCTTTCTCATCTCCGCAGGTTCACAATCAAGCTAAGTCGCCAGGTACTATACCTGAATCGAGTCTTATTACCGTGTACTAACGGGTGTGCTAAGGAGGATTTCCATTGTAAGGGCTGTCTATAATGGAACTCCTATTTATCGCCTCTTAGGCTTTCTGCTCTTCTCCCCTCAAGATCGAAGATGTTTCTCTCTAGAACTCGTGTCAGTTTACCTTTTTCAAGCTTACAGAGCTTGAACCCTATTCTTTCTTACTAAAAAAGAACGTGTGGCTCCGCCACTTAGAACACGATTGAAATTGACGGAACTTTCTACAGGGCTAGTTTTCACATGAAAAGGAAAAGCTAGCTAGTCTCTGGACGAATTACCCTGCAATCTAAGTCTACCCAGAGTGGACAAGCATAGGAGGGTTAGATTACGTCCCGCAAGCCCAGTCCCTTTTCAACATCGCACCTACCTTTTGGGTCAGTAACTTTCGGTTGAGTCGAGCGCCTGTCCCCTTTGGTTACGGCGACTACTGTTAATATGATAAGAAGTCCCCTTATCGCACATAACTTGAACTTCTCACGCCTACACTTCAGGACTCCGCCGCCTCTGGCGTAACTCATATATCGTGCTTACCCGTGCATACTATGTAGTCGTGCTTGCTGTGCTATCGTGTAACTGTGCAATATTCCCGGAAACTATGTGTCTCAGATTGCCTTGGGGAATGTTGGGTTGAACAAGAGTAAGAGTTCCGACCTTATTCTCTTTCCCTCTCCTCCTGCTTTGAGCTCGGTAGACGTAGCTCTTACCCTGTCTAGTTACTACCCACCGCTACCATTGCTTTAACTAAGGCTGCTTCTCCATACCCTGCCTTTTTCCCGACGGTTCTATCCCTTCACTACGTCCACTCGAACTAGGCGGCTTTCACGTTACGCCAGTGAAACTAGCGCCTTTGAAAAGAAATTGGATGTTTTGATGTCGGGTGGCCGTCGATGCGACAGTAGATGTCGCCAAAGACGACGATTGTCCTCACGCAAGGAGTGTCTAGCAGAACTACGGTTCGCCTGAAAGCGCGGGCCGCGCATTACGATATTCTTGATCCTTGAGTTGACCGGTCGTGCCGCGCGATAATGGGCTTGGGTGTTTAAAGGGCTTCTTTTTCCCACCCGGGAGGGAGCCCTTTTCAGCCCGGGCCTTTCATGTCCTAGATTGAGTATCCTCTACTCCTATTCATAAGAAGTCTTGATTAAGTCAGTAGGACACTTGCTTCTCTATTCTGAATAATTGAAATCCGTTGTTCGTGGCCTAGTTTCTCGCCAAGACTCCTCTGGGATTCTTTTGGAAGGAAGGAAGAGTTCCAAAACTTCATCATCAAGTGATTTCATTCCGTGGATACTTGAATCAGTCTATTATAGAAAATGCTTTTTCATCGTATATGACTGAAGTGAAGCCAAGCATAATTAGAGACTGCCACATCCCCTATCCTAGAGTAGAAGATGTCTTTTCTTGAAACGCAATAGCACTTCAAAGTCAGACCATTTTCTTTTTTCGTTGGCACACTGAACTACAAAATGAATGGATCGCTAGGGAAAAACCTACGCTCCTATGAGTCGGTGTTTTCAATCGAAACACATATAGGCGCTAGTACCAGTCAAGCTAGCTGAATATCGGTTGGAAAAGTTCCAGTTATCCATTTCAGTATGAAAGTCTTCTCCCGCTACGCACCTTGAAACATAGCTATTCAAGGCGGGATCGAAGGCTATTCCTTCTTTCTTATTGATAGCCCAGAAAAGAAAAGATTTTTTTCGGGTGGGATAAGTTTCAGATTCTGGGTCAAAGGTTGACTTCGAAGCATGAACCATCCGCTCCTATTCAGCTTCCTAGAATAAGATAAGATCTCTTTTTCATGAAATCATACTATCCCATGACTCGAGGGTGACTGAAACTCCCTTTCGAGTTAGCTGCCAAGACTAAGACTAGCGCCTGAAATGAAAGCATTTTCACAACGAGTTCTTGCCTCTATCTAAGTGGCTCCGCGCCTTTCTTTGAACTAACTAAAAAAGAATTGATCGACCCAGGTCTGTGATCAATTCCTTCTATGCCTACTCAAGCTCTATCAAGAATATCAGGACCTAGAGGCGCGACTTCAGGAGCGTATTGCCTCCCCACCTCCCTTTACTTTCTTTCAAGCTACCTGCATCGGGTATGTTCATTCTAGCAGTTCCTATTCATTCAACCCGAAGATGGTGATTTTCACAAGCGCTGAAAGCATGCCATGAAGAGTAGATTCAAGAAGAGCAATTCTTGGTCCCAGCTATACCCCCACTTTTTTCCGTATCTTTCTTTTTCTATATTTAGAATCACTCATAACTCAACTCATTTTCGTTTCGACAACAGATACAGATGCGGATTCAATAGCGGTACTTTCCCGCTCAAAGAAAAGACTCGGGCTATCCAAAGAGGGACATCTCCTCACTACTGGGCTTCGGAAAAGCTATTCTTATTCGTTTTCAATGAAAGCAAAAGCATGAGCAGAGTAGTCGACAAGAGTGAAGAGCTTAACAAGAGATCTATTCTACCGTACCGCATCCAATTCCATGCCTCCCTATTGAATGGAGTTGCCTTATTCTTTCATGAAAAATCTTTTGAAAGAAGCCAAAAATCGGATTCTGTAACCTACTACCCTCGGGTTACTTTCTTTCATCCCGGAAGTTCCCCCGAGAGTCAATAGGAATTCTCTATACTCTAGAACCCCTAGGCCTAGGAGCAATAGACTGAAGAGGTACGGCATCTGTCAAGTCAGTAACAAAGGGAGAAGGAAGAAAAGCCAGGGGCGAAGAGGTATATAAAACCTCATCACGGAATGCCTCTTTTACTGCCCTAGATAGCTGAAATCGATATTTCCTTCCGCTGCGGGAAAGTGAGAATATAGGCATTGGTCTCGGAAAGCCGGACCGGGGAAGCTTCATGGCATCTATCCCACTCTGTTGCCGGGGAAGATAGCTCCTTCAGTGACTTGGTGGCATTTCTTCTCTTGGAGGAATGGTATTTTGAATCAGCGTAGTAAGGCTAAATAGGCTTAGAATAATTGGGCTGACTTATAGGTAGTTCTTTCCGATTGAATCTTCATCCTAAAAGAAAAAGACCAGAAAGACATTAGCGAACATTGAACCAGATACCGTTGAGCTAGATGTCAGAAAGAGTGACAGTGATGAGGAGCTGGATGACATTTTTATGGAATACCTGGAGATAGGCCAAGCCGATTAGACGGAATTAGTGATTTAGGTCTTACCCTGGGATTCGACTTGCCTTTCTTGCTTTTAGAACGGAGAGGGAACCTTAAGTCGAAAATCCGAATCCTATTTCTAAGTTTTCATATCACTAGTGTCGTATCAAAGCTCCAGCAAGGTTCGACTGTGAAGGAGAAATTTTCTATCTTTTCATATGAGATTTTCTAGATTCTATAGAACATATGTCACAACTGGCCTGTGCTTGATATA
>NW_021510726.1:0-299 GCF_001605985.2 Dendrobium catenatum | reverse complement strand
TTATCCCAAGTATTGGTAGAGTACCTTCATCCTTTCACACTATCACCAGTGTTGGCAGAGTACCGTCGTCCTTTCACACTATCACCAATGTTGGCAGAGTACCATCGTCCTTTCACACCCTCCAAGTGCGGGCAGAGAACCCTTCGTCCTTTCACACCCTCTAAGTGTGGGCAGAGAACCCTCGGCTGTTCAAACCCTCCAAGTGTCGGCAGAGAACCTGATCTTCTTCTAAGATCTTCTCCACAAGTCCAATCTTCACGCTCCATTTATCTCTATTTGTTGCGTGGTTTATTTTGTCT
>NW_021510725.1:0-209 GCF_001605985.2 Dendrobium catenatum | reverse complement strand
TAGTTTAAAATTGTGAAATTGTGTTTAGTAGAAATTACGTTGCATATTATTATAGAAGGCTGTGTGATTCTGACATGTATTAAATTATGCTTTAATTGTTATAATATGATGAAATATATGATTATATGATTAAAAAATATATGCTGGGAGACATAAGGGCGGGGAAAGAATATTTTGAAATTTTGCCAGTATTAAGGAATATTGTAGTG
>NW_021510724.1:0-229 GCF_001605985.2 Dendrobium catenatum | reverse complement strand
ACCACCTAAGCACGCCTTTGGTGCGCGTGGTAGGAGGAAACCCGGCGCGACTTCTACGATGAGGGAGACGAGTGACCCCTCGATCCACGTGTCAACCCCGACAACCCCGCGGAGGTATGGAATTTTCTAAACTCAAAACTCTGTTTCAATGTTCGTGACAAGGTTCGAACTCTCAAACAAATATACGATTGTTACGACCAATATATTTGTCTTAATACATTCGTATTAG
>NW_021510723.1:0-246 GCF_001605985.2 Dendrobium catenatum | reverse complement strand
TCAAGGATTAAATCATCCCAAAAGAAAGAAGAAAAAATTGCAAAGTTAGTACATAAGTCCACTAACTTATTACAATCTCTATTGACATGATTGAAAATAACATAATTAAAAGTATCCACAAAAGAAAACTTTTCCATACCTCGACCTCCCTTCTTGAAATATTTGTGGATCAACTTAATAACATTCAAATTGTCACTTTCAATGATAACGCCTTGAAATCCATGCACCGAATCCTTGATCATCTCT
>NW_021510722.1:0-337 GCF_001605985.2 Dendrobium catenatum | reverse complement strand
TTGTTAAATCATTTAAATGTTTAAAATTTTATTCATTCTTTTATTAAATTTTTAAAAGCCGCCGGAAACGTTAAAAAGCCACCGGAAAAGCCGTCGGAAATGTGACCGCCGGAAAACCATCGGAAATAAGTCTCAAAGCCGCCGGTAATCCGTCGGAAAGCCGCTGGAAAATTTCGCAAGAAAATTTTGCGGGAAATTAGCCGTCGCAAAATTTGCGGGGAAATTAGCCGTCGGAAAGCCGCCGGTAATCTGTCGGAAAGCCGCCGAAAAATTTTGTAGGAAATAAGCCGTCAAAAACCGTCGGAAATCCGCCGGAAAACTGACCGCTTGAAAGCCA
>NW_021510721.1:0-519 GCF_001605985.2 Dendrobium catenatum | reverse complement strand
TACATATGGTGATTAATTAGTATCATACATATTTTAATTACCATGCGATTAAAGTTGAATTGATTGAGTAGTTCAAAGGAGAAAACCCATTCTAGTGTACTATTTTATATCTCTAGATAAAGTAAAAAATTCTTCTATTATTTTCTTTTAAAATTTCAAAATAAATATATGCCATAATAAAACTCCATTCTCCTACCATTTCATCTAATCCAGCTCTCGAGCTCTCATCAATTCAAAGAAGGAAATAATATGTTCTTCACCAGCTTCTTGTGTGCAGTAACTCTTTTCCTTGTTTGGTTGATTCAATGGAATCATAAATGGAGAAATCCGAAATGTAATAATGGAAAACTCCCTCCTGGTTCCATGGGCTTGCCTCTTATTGGAGAGACCATAGAGTTTATGGCCCCAATTTCTTCTATGGATATGCATCCTTTCATCAAGATAAGGATGCAAAGGTGACAAACAACAACTTTATAGTTATCTTTTTTAGTTTTTATGTTTTTTTATTGATAAATTATG
>NW_021510720.1:0-247 GCF_001605985.2 Dendrobium catenatum | reverse complement strand
AAATTTTTTTATTTTCTTGTTGAGTTTCAACAACAACAAAAAATCATCTTTTATGAGTTTCTCTTCAAAACTTATCTATTCATATATATTTAAGATATTTGTTCAATACGAAAATAATATTTATTCTACTGCCACAAATATTCTAGCACATAACAAGAACAAAAAAACTTAATAAAATGTTGTTTAGAAAACTTCCAACAAAAATGCTTCCACAAATTTTAGTAATTTCAGTTAAATATTTTCATTT
>NW_021510719.1:0-875 GCF_001605985.2 Dendrobium catenatum | reverse complement strand
TAAGATTTTGAGTAGAAAACTTTCACACCCTCACGAGCCTCACGTATCCAGGCAAAAACAAAAGCGACACACAATCGTAAAAAAATTAAGAAAAGCAAGTAATCCTAAAAGCAATCAATTCAACACATCAAATATAAATTAACTAATTAATAAAGTTCCATAGGCAGAATTGCCTTGCTTATTACAAACCAGAGTCTTGCAAAAAGTAGAGTGGCCGGGCACCACTAACAATAACCTAGATTCTAAGCCTAATAATGACGCAAGTTATTCTGAGTGGGATACTCTCGATCTTCAAATATTTAGTCTTGTTCTTCTTTGAACTCCTTTTCTTCCAACCCTTTGGATTCTTCGAGGTGAACTACCCAAATGGATAAGAGGCACTTCCCTTTTAAGGGGAAGGTTACTCTTTCCTCTTTGGGTATAGAAAAAGTATAATCCAAATTTAGATTTCTAAATGGAAAAGGAATACTTCCCAAAGGGGCATCCTTTCCTCTTTGAAATCTAAGCTTTGGACCTATATATCTCAACTCAAAATTAACTTTCACAACACTTGACAATTACACAAATTATATTTATATCAAAAAATAAAAATCTAGACTCACCTGCAGGGTTATCCTAAGAAGTAAATATATATATATAAAAAAAAAGTTATTCCCAAGAAGTTATATATATACAGAGAAAAAGTATACACACTGGCCACGCTCCTTTTATTTTGGGGCTTTAGCAGCTGAAGTACCTGTGCAAAGAATTTATAACAGTTATGAATTTTTATGAATTTAGCCCCCTTTTTATTAACATAACAGTTATGAATTTTTATGAATTTAGCCCCCTTTTTATTACCCTGCATGAGCGTGGCCACCTGCAGAAAACTGTGT
>NW_021510718.1:0-219 GCF_001605985.2 Dendrobium catenatum | reverse complement strand
TTTTTGAGTGTAAGTTTTTTATTGTATGTTTTCTGTGCTTTATAGTTTGGTTTGATTTTCTTAAATTAAAATTCAAAAATTCAAAAATTGGAGGAAATCATCCTGGACGACTTTTTGTTCGTACGGGACGATGTGTGAAAAGTAGGTTTGTGTGCATTTTTAACCGTTTTGAGAGCAGTTTTTTTATTATAATGATGCATCCTTCAGATTGCTCTTCAG
>NW_021510717.1:0-308 GCF_001605985.2 Dendrobium catenatum | reverse complement strand
TCCTAATCTACCCATCCTTGAGTCTTCCTGTCGTCCTTAGTAGCTTTTGATCTTCCTGAAATGTTAGTACTCTCGGACAATAGCAAATAATATTCAATGAATCTCAAGTCAATTATTATTTGTCATCATCAAAATCTTAAGCTTGGGGTCATGAGTTGCAACATCATTATGAATGGTAATTCCTATGGCCTTTTTAAATCTTCTCACGGTTTAAGACAAGGAGATCCTCTATCTCTTGCTCTTTTTATTTTTGTTGTTGAATTCTTATCTCGTGGTATTAACAATCTTTTTAGGATTAACCCTACTCT
>NW_021510716.1:0-815 GCF_001605985.2 Dendrobium catenatum | reverse complement strand
ATTTCTTCCATGAATTTAACATAGATGGACATTTGTTCTATGATTTTTGCAAATGGGATGTTAATAGTTAATTTTTTTAAAGATTTCCAAAAACCTTGAGAACCGATTATCCAAATTCTTTTTCAACAATCTTTGAGGAAATGATCGTGGTGGCCTTTAAACTACCTCTCTTATAGTTTTTTTTTTTTTTTTACTTCTTTTACAGGTTGATGTGGTTCCTTAAATCTAGGGCTCTCTACTAGTTCTTCTACAATAGCCTCCTCCTCATATTGATCCTTTCTCTTAGTCACACTCTCTAATTCTTTCATACTCCTCAATTGAATAGCTTTGCATTATCTTTTACTTTTTTTCTTTAAGGTTAATTTTTGTATTAATAGGTAAAGTTCTTTGGGTTTATTGGTTAAAGATCCATCTAATTGTCCTAATTAGTTATTAATATTCCTAATGGTAGTAGCTTGACGTTTAAATTGCATTCCCATTTCCAAAATTAATTCCTCTAATGAAGGATTCTTATTCTTAAGTTTGTTATTTGAGCTAAATCAAGAGGGATAATTAGGCCTTGGGTTGGCAAAATTTGTGGTTGGGAATCCCAAGTCTTACTTAGTATAGCTAGTTAAAGTTCCAATTAGTGTTGTAATCTTGATTATTATTCCAACTAAAGTTTGGATGATTTCTCCACCCAGGATTATAGGTATTGGAATAAGGATTATTGATTTTATTATTAAATACATTAATTCATTCTACTCAAGATATGCTATGATCTTTAGAGGTTCCACAATTTTTTTCTTTTAAACTAACATGTGAATTCTTAGGTG
>NW_021510715.1:0-1192 GCF_001605985.2 Dendrobium catenatum | reverse complement strand
AAAAAAAAAAAAAAAAACTAAACAGAAGAAAATCATTTATAAATCAGAAATAGATATGGAAACAAATCATTCAGAAAGTTTGAAAAAAACTTGTATAGAAAGAAGATAAATAGGCCTTAAAAGGTGCTTTAGCTTTCAAATACGTGGCAAAATAAACAATTCATCCACTGAAAAGACTTGCATAACCCCTAAGCAAAGAAAAAAAAAACTTCTACCTCATAGAATAAACACAAATGATGGTAAAAAAGTGAAGAATGTTAATCAGTCTAAACAAAATACAGGAACAAAATGATTACTTGTATATTTTGTCAGACAGGTTTAACTGGCTTGATCTCCATGAAGGAAAAGAATTTTAAAAAAAATTAAGAGATCACCCTGAAATTGTTAAAACCTGAATTTAAAAAAAAATGAAGCAATATACCCTGAGTATGCAGAAAGTGTTAAAACCTAAGGACCTACATGCTTCAAAATCAGAACTAATTGGATAAACTTTAATTACTTCCTATTTAATTTAAATTTAAATCTAGTATGCAACTGAAGTTTAACAATCAAGCCTACAAGCATGCAAGTTAAATGTGATAGCATATCTAAATAACCTAAAAAGCATGACCTGTAGACAAATTCAAACATAATCAATATTTTACCGCCAACTTAGCTGAAGATTGTTAATCAATCAACCAGTAAAATATATAAGTTGAGGCCCAACATAAACATGACCATTAAGTAAAAAATCAATGTTGAGTAAAAAAAACAAAAAACAAAAAGCTCAAATCTTGTTTTATGTTGGATAAACAGACACTTCAATCCAAAAAGCCAATACACCTTGCCTAAATACCATGCTAAATGTTTGTAACCATCACCATAAAAGCTTGACCTTGTAGGTTGCTGCTTAGAAATTAACTTTTTCAAGCACGGATCTTCACTTCTAAGCTCCTTTGATTTTTTCAATCTAAATTAAACACAAGAACGATCATGCCTAAACAAACACAGCATAGACCCATCATGATTCATGCTAGAAAATTGGTAGGTTACAAGACTTTAACCAAAAAGACCCTCAATTGTATCATTGCTATCATGAACTACTGTTTCAAATTTTTTGAACATTCGGCATTTCATTTGTTTTGCTGCAGCCACAATGATTATATTAGAGGATGAACCAAAATTAGGCATAATAAATTAATACTCAGACTCA
>NW_021510714.1:0-547 GCF_001605985.2 Dendrobium catenatum | reverse complement strand
ATCGACACAGTATCCAGAAAACACTGTGGATAGTTTCAGCATAGTGGGAATTCGATAATGTTGGGTCCTGTAGCAGTTCGGTTGTGAAGTTGGGCTTGACATGGAATTCCTGTAGAGTTTTTTTATGGAGTGTTGCTTTCAGAAATTGGCAGTGGGTTTAGGGAAGTAGAGATATGATGTGATAGAGAAAGAATGTATTAAATTGAGTAAATTACAGATATTTTTATGTTGCTTACTAATAGAATGTTATTGATAATTGATTGAACTACTGCTTATCACATTCTACCATATGGGTTCAAGATAATGTTATGTACGCTCATCTAAAGATTTTTCTATTTGAGAATGTCTTGGAAGGATGTCAATTTCCTTGAAAAATTGACGCATATTAATTTTATACAAGATATATATTATGAATGACGATGAATGCAGATATGATATGTGATTATGAAAGAATGTTGAATACTAAATTAATGTAAAATTTGGCTATATCTAATGTATGTTTTACCAATTTAGTTGAGACAAAAGGGTTCTCATACAAGAACTACTT
>NW_021510713.1:0-399 GCF_001605985.2 Dendrobium catenatum | reverse complement strand
TTTTCAAAATTCCACCAACAAAAAAATGGCACGCCCGGTGGGACTAAATTTCTCTTCCCATCTTTAATAGTGGCAGAATTTTGTTTCGTCGGTAGTTTTAACTATCATTTCTTCCGTTGGTCCCTCTACTCATTTCTTTCTTGGGTGAGTGTGGCCAACATTTAAAATGAAATAAATATTAAAGGAGAGGTTGCACCTCCAAATTTGGCTTTATCTAGATTTTTGTTCTGATTTTGACCTTCTGCCCCGGCGTAGCCTGTGAGGCGACAGCGTCAAATCAGATCTCTGGATATGCTTTTAATCTTATGGATTTATGGTCGATAAATTTCTCATTCAACATATAAATCCTTAAAATTGAAAATAATTCAAAATTTTTGATTTCGGACATCCCAAACTACT
>NW_021510712.1:0-249 GCF_001605985.2 Dendrobium catenatum | reverse complement strand
CGGGTAGGCGGCCTATTGGTTTTTCCCCTTAATGGGGGAGACGCCGGAAGGTTGCCGAAATTTTGTCCAAAAAGGACATGCACTTAAAACAAACAGTGGATTTTATTTGGACATCAAATGAACTTAACTTGGGCATAATTTAAGTCAAATCAAGCTTAAATCAAAACTTAATCAAGTGATATTATAAGGAATGAGAACTTGATTCAAACTTCATCAATAATGAACTTGAAAGACAACGAAGCTCGAACT
>NW_021510711.1:0-229 GCF_001605985.2 Dendrobium catenatum | reverse complement strand
GCTGAGAAGATCGGGAGAGGCTTGCGATGCTTCAGCCTCTTTCGCTCGGTATTTAAAGACCCGAACGGGAGTAGGATCGAGGCCACCGTCGCTGGTTTCACGCAGAAATCTCGGGATGAGACGCGATCGCAGCGGGATATCTGGACTGGTTCGGCGCTGAACAACGGGATTTCGGGCAGATTTCGTGGATCCAACAGGCATGAGATGTATGTATACTGGATTCATCGTT
>NW_021510710.1:0-224 GCF_001605985.2 Dendrobium catenatum | reverse complement strand
CATTTCTCGTTTTTTAGCGTGATTTTAGCTCTGGGAGAACGCATCTTTGCGTCAGGTGGCAGGACGCAATAATAATTCCAATATTTGACATGACCTGAAACCCGACCTAGACCCGACCCAAAAAAATTCAGGTTTCGGTCAACCTATTTGTCAGACAGGTCAGGTTTAGGTTCAAAAATGTGACCCATTTCTAAAATTGGGTGGGGTTCAAGTTGACCCGGAAA
>NW_021510709.1:0-973 GCF_001605985.2 Dendrobium catenatum | reverse complement strand
TAGATTCTCTCGACCTCTTCCACACAGGTTAATGTCGTCGAGCAAAAGCTCCGACATACAACCTCGGATAGGTCTTACATCATTGTTGGATCCAATATCGATTAACATCATCGAGCAAAGGCTCTGACAAATAACCTCGGACAGATTATACATCCTTGGTTAACGTCACCAAAATGCCGTCAATGGACTTTCATCGGACTTCTGTACAAAGTTAAATTTCTACCTGATGTTGAATTTCCTCCTATCGCTGAACTTTTTCCTTGCAGGACTTTCAACAAACTTATACCCGACGTTGTACTTCTACGCGACGCCGGACTTCTGCTCGTCGACGAATTTTTATCAGTCTTCTACCCGACGTTGAACTTCTACCCAACGTCGGATTTCTGTTCGTAAGCGGACTCCTACTCGTCGTCAGACTTCTGCTCGTCAACGAATTTTTGTCGGTCTTCTACCCGACGTTGAACTTCTACCCGACATCGGATTTCTGCTCGTCAACGGACTCCTACTCGTCGTCAAACTTCTGCTCGTCGACGAATTTTTGTCGGTCTTCTACTCGACGTTGAACTTCTACCCGACGTCGGATTTCTGCTCGTCAGCGGACTCCTACTCGTCGTCAGACTTCTGCTCGTCGAAGAATTCTCGTCGGTCTTCTACCCGACATTGAACTTCTACCCGACGTCGGACTTCTGCTCGTCAGCAGACTTCTACTCGTCGTCAGACTTATGCTCGTCGACGAATTTTCGTCGGTCATCTACCCGACGTCGGATTTCTGCTCGTCAGTGGACGTCTATTTGTCATCAGACTCCTGCTCGTCGACGAAATTTTGTAGGTCTTATACCCGACGTTGAACTTCTACCCGACGTCGGATTTCTGTTCGTCAGCGGACTCCTACTCGTCGTCAAACTTCTGCTCGTCGACAAATTCTCGTCGGTCTTCTACCCGACGTTGAACTTCTACCCAACATCGGACTTCT
>NW_021510708.1:0-282 GCF_001605985.2 Dendrobium catenatum | reverse complement strand
AGGGTTTTCTATTTTTGATCACTTTGTACAGGATGATCTCAAATCATTGTGCACAATCTGTTAAAAATAAAAACCCTAATTAAGGATTCTGTGTAAAGACAGTCGAATTAAGGAAATCATCCTAGACAATATTTACATCATCCTGAAATATAGGCTCAAATATAAAAGAATTAGCCGCCAAACTCTTTTAGGCATGATAATATTTTTAGAAATCCTACAGGATGACCCGATATCATCCTGGTTGATTCACAACAATCATGCCTAAATTAGTCAGGTGATTAA
>NW_021510707.1:0-1715 GCF_001605985.2 Dendrobium catenatum | reverse complement strand
TGCTGAAGAAGGCAATCAGCCTACGATTCTGCATGAGTACTGCTCCAAAACCTACTCCTGAAGCGTCCGTCTCCACCACAAACTGCTGGGTGAAATCTGGAAGTGCTAACACAGGAGCACTAGTCATGGCTTCCTAGTGAATCTCATTTGTGGTTGTTGGGTTGTACCTCCTTAAGGATAGGGAGGTCAACGCCAACACGTGCAGTTCACTTGTCTTTCACCGCACCTGTTGGGGTGGAGTTTGTTGACCTCGTTTTTGTTCCAATTTGTCATTAAGCACGCTTGATCGAGTTGAACGGGGCCTCGTCGGTCTTGATTCAATTCGAATTGGCGTTGATTCGAGTTTGATTTATTTTTATTTTATTGAATTAATTTTGGGTTGAGTCAAGGCGAGTTCGAGCTGACTCTAATCGAACCAAACCTTACTCAATTTGAACCTGATTTCAGTCCCTCGGGTGTAGCTAAGTCCTAATCAAAACATGATTAATTTTCTAAGCCAATTTGAATCACACCGTTTAAAAAAAAAATTTTTTTTTTTTGATCGGACGGCTCTGATCTCCCTTCTCTCCCTCTCGTGCCCTAACTAAGGCCGAAGCCTCCATCTCACGGGGTATCCCTCGAGTTCCCAAGGCAAGCCGCTCTTTTCTTCCTCTCTCGCACTACCCTCCTGGAGTCGGCCTCCCTCTCTATCTCATCTCTGCTCGGACGACACCAGGAGGCCGAAGGTCCCCCTCTCTGGAGCTCTCTCTCTGGGTTTCCCACTCTCTCCGTCTTCTCTGTTCGCGCGAAGCCAGGCGGTCCGCCACCCCTAGCCCCCTTCCTCTCCCCCTCTATCCCGTTCGGAAGAAGAAGAGCTGAGCCCCCTTTCTTCTCCCAGATTCGCAGACCCAGGCGGAACTCCTCCTGCCTCCTCCCTGCTGTGGCCCGAAGCCTCTTTCTCCCAATCTCAGTTTCACACATAGGGATCGAACCCGGCGGTGCCGACTTGCCCTAGCCGTTGCCCCTTTGCATGTCGGAACCTCTCCCCTCTCTCCGTCTCTACGCTTCGCGCACCCAGGGCTGAACTCGACGAACCTTTTCCCCTGTTCGACTCTGCCTCCGCCTCCGGCTTTGAACCTGATGTCGACTTCTCTTCGTTTGAAAAGGTTTTTTTTTTTTTTCTTGTCCTCTTCCTCCTTTCTCTGTTCTGAAAGGTTTTGATGGCAAAACGAATATGAAGGCTGGCTTGCATTGTTTGGTTGAGGTTATATTCTTCAAACTATTCTTGCTAGAATAATTGAACATGATTTTATGATTATTTATGCTAAGACGCAGGAGTGCTGAAATTATTCCATGGAGATTTGTCCACTTCTTCAATAGAAAAACAAGCAGTCTCCCCATTATTTTCTCACTTCTTTATAGCTTTGCTTCTTTGATAAATTTCCTACAGATTCCTATTTGGATGAGCATTTCCCATCTTACAAATATTTCGTTTATGAGAACAAGCTACAAGATTCTATGGATTATGAGGGTCTTTTATAAATTGCTTAGGCGGTTTTAATTAACTAGGTGTATAAATCATGTTCTCATGATGGTTTGCTTCATAAGATCTCGCAAGCATTGCACATCAAGTGTTTGATGAAATATCCTAAATGAAAATTATAATACTCGCATGCATTGAAGCCTTTTGTAATGAGCTTGTGATGGACCGGTTCACCCTGAACCAGTCCGGCCTG
>NW_021510706.1:0-587 GCF_001605985.2 Dendrobium catenatum | reverse complement strand
AAATTGAATATTTTATTAATTTAATTAATTAATAATTTCTAAAATTCCAAAATTTTCCCAAACACTTGGGAATCTCTCTTTAGGTCATTCCTGACCTTTGGAATTGATTTCAAGGAGTTGGAAACTCATTTGGAGCAAAACCATAAAAAGGGCCTTTAATTAAAGGGTTTTAAAAATTCGTTAAATAGTCAAAACTTCAAACTCTCATAACTAATTCAAGAAACATCCAAATTGACCAAACTCACTTGCATTCAACTCTTAATAATATCTAATATTTATTAAAAATATTAAATTTCAGAAATCTGTAATATTTCAAAAAGTCAATAATTTGGTCAAACTGTAGTTAAAATCTAGCTAAAACTTCAAACCTTCGTAATAAAATGTAGAAAAATCCGATTTCAACGTACTTACTGTCTAACTGATCGTAGTAAGGTCTAGAATTTTAATAAAATACTAACTTTCCAGAAAACACCTTAATCAAAAGGCAACTTTTGCCCCTTTAATTAAATGATTAAAATATTCCAAAAATTCTCAAAAACTCAAAATTGTTTTAAAACTCCAGAAATGATTAATCAACTTTAAAAATC
>NW_021510705.1:0-213 GCF_001605985.2 Dendrobium catenatum | reverse complement strand
CATACAACCTCGGAAAGGTCCTACATCCTTGGTGGATACTCCCGACTTCTTCCACACAGGTTAACGTCGTCGAGCAAAGGCTCCGACATACAACCTCGGAAAGGTCTTAAATCCTTAGTGGATTCTCCCGACCTCTTCCACACAGGTTAACGTCGTCGAACAAAGGCTCCGACATATAACCTCGGAAAGGTCCTACATCCTTAGTGGATTCTC
>NW_021510704.1:0-395 GCF_001605985.2 Dendrobium catenatum | reverse complement strand
ATTAATTAGCCCGTCAAGCCTTATGGCCCCAGCCTTTTGAATAGCAAACGCCTTATATTAATTAAGAAATAATTAAGTTATTAAAACCATATATTTTGAATTTTTAAATTCCCAAAATAACTTTTATGCTGCCTCCTCTCCCTTGCTCCTATAAATACCCTATTGGGGGGAATGAGAAGCACAATCTCTTGTGTTGGTCCAAGTATATTTTCTTTGGATCGATAACTTGGAGATTGTCAGTGGCGATCAAAGCCTGGTACTCTTACGCAGGCTCCAGTTCACTCCCGTTGGGGAAAAAACTGTCCGGCAAGAGTCTAAATACCAGTGGCGGCGATCAAAGCCTGGTACTCTTACACAGGCTCCAGTTCACTCCTAGTGGGGGAAAACTGTCCGGC
>NW_021510703.1:0-215 GCF_001605985.2 Dendrobium catenatum | reverse complement strand
TGTTTCTAATATATTTTCATTTATGTATAGCATTTCCATCATAATTTTTAACATTTTCACAACAATTCTAATATGTTATGTGGTTATATATAACTGCTATTTTTCTATATATGTTGTTTAATATTAATGCCAACCATTGAAGCACTTCTTTAGTGGAGTCATGTAATACAAATTTTTTATTTATATATTTATAGTGTAGTCAGGTGATGTCACAT
>NW_021510702.1:0-248 GCF_001605985.2 Dendrobium catenatum | reverse complement strand
CGGCAGTGCCGTCCCGATTTCTCCCTCGGTGGGGAGGAAACGCCGGGAGGCTGCCGAAATTTTCAGTGGACAATACAGGACTTGGACAAAAAAAATTGAAAATTGATTTAAACATAATTTAAACATGAAATCAATTTTAAAAATTAAATTTGACTGAATAATGTTGGACTTAAACTCGAATTGGGCTTATATATGAAATTGATTTGAACATAATTCAAATGTAAAATCAATTTTAAATTAAAATTTGA
>NW_021510701.1:0-458 GCF_001605985.2 Dendrobium catenatum | reverse complement strand
ATACACATTTTTTATGGAGCACATAAAAAATGTCCATGACAAATATGTGCATTTGTGACACACTTCAAAAAAATAAATACACGATGAATATGTAATTATATTCAATATACAAAAGGTTATTATATATATATATATTCCTGTATTCCTAATTTCTCCATATGTAGGGAAATGTATTTATTTTCTTGAGCTTGTTTTAAAGTAGGTGGATGCTTGAAAGGAAAGAAAAGGCAAGTAGTGATTTTGATGTCTCGGATTGAGAACTTGACCGTTGGTAGGTGAGGTTGGGTAAGCTCGGCGGGGTAGATTCGGATCGAAATTTATGACTTGTTTGTATATGAGAGGAGATGAGAGGAGAGGAGGGAAACCACCACATTTTTTATATTCATAATTATCAGATATCAGATATGATAAACACAGCTGATTTTAACAATTTTAATAATGACTAAGGGTCATAATCA
>NW_021510700.1:0-351 GCF_001605985.2 Dendrobium catenatum | reverse complement strand
AATAATTTTATTACATTTAAAATTTATAAATTTTGATGGATTATTTTCCTATAAGCCTTTATTTGGTTTGAAGGAAATTGGAGAACATAAATGTAATTTATTTCATAATTTTGTATTGGATATTTTGTTTTAATTAGGCAGTATGGTTAACCTAATAAATACGAATAAATGCATATTTTTTTATTTATGGAAATGATAAATAAAAATAATTAGGTCATAATCGTGACGCCTATGCTTTCTTCTCACAAGAAACAAATTTTTTAACTCCTTTAGAACTAACTAGAAAGAAAAAAAAAAGTACTTTTTACGCCAATTTTCTCCTCAATCAAATTTTTTGGACAAAATTTTTTT
>NW_021510699.1:0-249 GCF_001605985.2 Dendrobium catenatum | reverse complement strand
TTACAGTGAACACCCATTTGCAAGTCACAACCTTCTTTCATGATGGGCGATTCATAATCACTCAAGTTTAATTTTTTTCCAATGCCATAATTTCTTCTTTAACAGCCTGCTATGTTGCACCGATACGGATACGGTGACATGGATGCGACACGATACATATACGAGACACGTCAATTCTTAAAAATATAAGGTACATGTACGGTGCGGACATATCATTATAATTTATAAATCATACATAAAAATTAAGAA
>NW_021510698.1:0-409 GCF_001605985.2 Dendrobium catenatum | reverse complement strand
AATAAGAATTTGTGTGATGAGTTTTCTAAAACAATGAATAAAGAATTTGAGATGAGTTTGATGGGAGAGTTGTCCTACTTTTTGGGGTTTAGCATAAAACAATTGGAGGATGAAACCTTTTTAAATCAAACAAATTACATAAAGGATATTTTGAAGAAGTATGAGAGGACAAAGCTAAGCAATTAACACTCCCATGAATTCTAGTGTGTTGAGTCTAGTAATTAGGTTGTTAAGCCTAAGTGAATGTCCCAAGGCTACCAAGAGGGGGGTGAATTGGTAGTTTAAAAAATTTAAATCCCCTTTTAGAAAGTTATTGAACCGAAATAAAATTTCTTTTAAACTTTGTAGAAAAATATTTTTCAACCACAGAGTTTTTTAAAACTGAAATATAAAGTGTGGAAACGTAAAA
>NW_021510697.1:0-240 GCF_001605985.2 Dendrobium catenatum | reverse complement strand
TTTTAAGAAAGATGAAGAATGCGGCTGATTTTAAACAGTTTGTCTTAAGAAACAATGCAAAACATTATCACCCTTGGATATAAGGGATAGAAAATAAGATTAAAAAAAAAACTTTTTAATTTAAAACGAGACATATATATCTAGTAGTTTGACTCTAAAGAGAATAAGAATTTCCTATTATCAACTTTTAGAAAGGAAAACAAATTTTTAGAAAATGGTGATTGTTAAAATCCATAATAA
>NW_021510696.1:0-287 GCF_001605985.2 Dendrobium catenatum | reverse complement strand
GGAGGTTGGAGGGACCGCAATAAGAGAGTGGCGGGTGACAGTGTTTGAAGGGATCGTAGTCAGCATACAACGGTTGTTGGAGGTACTGTAGCCAGTGTGTGATGGAGGCCGGAGGTACCGTTATCGGCAGGCGATGGAGGATAGAGGGATCGTACTTGGTGGGCGAAGGAGCAGGAGGGACCATATGTCACGACCCAACCCGACCGGGACGGATCCCGCTTGCATCGGGTCGTGATCCAGACTCAAACTAACTGAACTGATTCCAGGATCTGGCTTTGGAATTTGTT
>NW_021510695.1:0-824 GCF_001605985.2 Dendrobium catenatum | reverse complement strand
CAAAAGCCGCCGGAAACATGGCCGCCGGAAAGCCGCCCGAAATCAGTGATTTTCCTGTAGTGTACCCGGTTCAAATTTCTTGTCAACCAACTGATTGATCGTACCGACTCATCAGCTTGCGAGGGGTATTAGACAATGAAAGTCTAGAAGCATCTAAGATCAAGAAAGTACAGTTACAAACCAATGACCAATAACAATTGTACACGTGTAAATGTCTTTGGCTCTAATATATGTATTCAAACTCTATAAATAGAGACAATGTAACAGCTTCATATGAATCAAATCAATATTAGAGCTAACTTTCTGTAATTGTTTTAACTGCTGGCTTAACAGCTAAAGCAGTCTTTCAAAAACCACTACCTTAGTTTCTAATTTCTGCATTATAGTAATGCTATCACTTTTATTTTGATTTGCTCCGTTTTAGTACAGCTGAGGGCAAGATACATATAGTATAATACAAAAGAAATGTAGGCAGTTTTTCACTCTTGAACAATATTACATAAACCTTAACTATCTCTTCCTCTCTTTTTTTCTCCTGTTCTTGCTAACGATCTTCCAGGTTCCAGTCGCCGATCTTCGCTTCATCAGTTATATTATTGGCTCTTAAATAATTTAGTGTAAATAAATATTATCAATGATAAGAAATTATAAGGGAATAGAACTATCGGCTAACTGTGCAGGTTCGGAATCCTCATCAGCAAAAGCATTTGAAATGTGGCCTACTCCCTGTTGCTGACATGTTTGCTTTTTGAATCTGCATTGTGACCTCAGAACTCAGAAGTGGTGGGCGATGGAAATAAAAAAAATTGAAGTATAAAAATAGC
>NW_021510694.1:0-263 GCF_001605985.2 Dendrobium catenatum | reverse complement strand
ATAATAAAGGAAAATCTATCATTCCTAACACATTCCATAATGAGAAAATTCATCTTCCTTGGAAACCCAAACATAATTAAAACTTGAGATAAGGTTTCCCAATTCATACAATCATAAGCTTGCTCCATATCAAGCTTAACCTCTATTAAACCTTTTCTCCTCTTGGAAGTTCTAAGCTTGTGGATAACTTCTTCAGCTAGTAGACAATGATCAGACATTGATTTAGCATTAAGAAAAGCTGCTTGTTCTTCTGTAATACATTT
>NW_021510693.1:0-295 GCF_001605985.2 Dendrobium catenatum | reverse complement strand
GGAGTCCACTGCATCGGCTTCAGTACCTGGTTATCCGGCTACGAGACCTGTAGTACAGCCGAGGGTTTATGCCATCACGCAGCAAGAAGCCAAAGAGTCTCCTGATGTGATCACAGGTATTATTTATGTTCAATGTGTACCTAGTAGAGTACTTTTTGATACCGGTGCATATTTAAAATTTGGACCATTTCTCGATTTATGCGTGTCATCCTTGAGTAAATTGACTCAGAAGGCAGTTAAGTTTGAGTGGAGCAGTCCTTGTGAGGAAGCTTTTCAAGAGTTGAAGACTCGTTTG
>NW_021510692.1:0-207 GCF_001605985.2 Dendrobium catenatum | reverse complement strand
AACCTGTTTTTACAATTCCAGAGGGTGGATGTTACATAGATTCAGATGATGAGTCCGAGGACCCACTCCCAGTACTTGCCTTAGAACCAACACCTGTCACCACCCATGAACCAAAGAAATCTCCTGTTGAGGATGACTCAATACAGGAAGTTCATTTGTGTTCAGGGAAGGTTCTTCCACCCAGGTTGGCTAAAAATACAAAAGATA
>NW_021510691.1:0-272 GCF_001605985.2 Dendrobium catenatum | reverse complement strand
ACGATGCTCCGGTTGATCTCCACTGCGACAACACCTCTGCAATAGCTCTAGCACAAAATCCGGTGTATCACGCGCGTACCAAACATATTGAGATCGATCATCGATTTCTCCGTGAACACATCGGCAACAATCACCTTCGGCTGATTCCTATAAAGACCGACGATCAGATCGCTGACATACTCACCAAGCCGGTGTCGACGCCGCGGTTCAAAAAGCTTCGGAACAAACTCACCGTCAGCTCCGACCGTTCGTTTGAGGGGGGATAACAGCTG
>NW_021510690.1:0-452 GCF_001605985.2 Dendrobium catenatum | reverse complement strand
TTATCCTTACCTTTTCTCCAATTTTGATGATATTTTTACTTCTTCCTTAGAAAGCTTTTGAATTGCCTTGTGATTAAGGCAATATCATCGCTCTCAAACCCAGAAGAAATAGAATTTGTATTGTTGGCCTTCAATGCCAAAGTTTTCTCCTATCTTTTCTCACCTGCATCAAGATTTCTTTGATTCACCTCTTTCTCGTAAGCAATGAGTGAGCCAAGTTATCAATCGAGTATGTGTTTAAATCCTTAGATTCAATGATTACAGTGATTTTAGCATCAAAAGACGAAGGCAATCATCTCAAAATTTTGTTCACTTTTTCATAGTTTGAAAGTTCTCTTCCTAAGGCATGCAAAGAAGTTACAATTTTAGTGAACCTTGTATACATATTAGAAATTGTTTCAGAAGGTTTCATATGAAAAAGTTCGTAGTCATACAAGAGAATATTCAAACGA
>NW_021510689.1:0-374 GCF_001605985.2 Dendrobium catenatum | reverse complement strand
ATTTATATAGAAGAAAAAAAAAGGCATTCATATCACATTCCTGGCCTCTCCTACGTCCTCGTGCAGCTTTCCTGTCCAACCCTATGCAGCCCAAATGAGACCTTTCTCTGGTTGGAATTTTCCCTCGTCCTTCCACCTGAGTAGATCTCATATGCTCTATTTTGGAGCTCATGAAGCTGAGAATAATATTTATCAGAAAATATATTTTGATATTGAAATACATTGAATAGAGAAAAAAATAAACGTTTAAAATCTGTTGGAATTGCTTTGAAAATTTTATAAATGAAAAATTTATACTGCACTCATCTCAAAATAAATCTAATAGCTTCGAAATCAAAATTGTGTCAAAATATCTTATCCATTGAGTATGTATA
>NW_021510688.1:0-1153 GCF_001605985.2 Dendrobium catenatum | reverse complement strand
ACTCGGGTGAGGTGGCGTATCTGGATTGGATGTCCGCATGTCAGGTGACCGGACACAATAATTTTGCGAACTCAGGGTCGTCACTTTCTCCACTATGTACTTGGGGGATATAATGTTGTAGCACAGATGTCCCTGCTTCAAGGAATCCCGTTGGATTGCCCCCCTTATTTGCTCGATGGAGTAATTATTAGGTGCAGACACCGCATTCAGAGATGTGTCCGGATTATTGGATGCACTGCGTGCGATCTGCTTACACTCTGCGTATTTGTAGATACACAACAAATAAACAGCAAATTCTCACAATTAAATATTTGCTGCTTATTTATTGCAATATACAGTGTATATTCAGTAAATACGCATAAAGTAGGTATAACTTAAGCATATAATACATAGTATCCCTCTTTCTGTGAAAGAAGAAGAAGAAAATTTTTTTAGGGTTTACCTTTCTCGCCTGCTTTGCGTTCCTTCTTCCCGCCGCCCCTCCGGCAGCGTGCCGGAGGGCTCTACTCATGGATTCGTCTTCTCTTGCAGCTGATTTCCCTATACTCTCCTCTTCTGCTGCTGTGGCTCCTGCATCGGTGAGGAACTGGAGCCAGATTTTCGCTCCTGACTCTTCCTCTCCATCTCCGATGAAATTATTCCGTTTTCTAATGACAAGCTTGAGCAAGGAAGCGGAGACTGGAACCTATGTCTTGTTGGATATTCCATAGGGCGTCGACCTTTCTATGAAGCGCTGTTAGGAGCGTTAAACAAAACTTGGTCTTTGAAAGGTTCTCTTAAACTTCTTTCACTTAGTGAGGGGTTTTTCCTTTTGCGTTTCTCTTGTGCAGAAGACTATGATATGGCATGGTCTAAAGGTGTCTGGTTTCTTCTTGGGAACCTTTTGTTCTTCAAAAATGGCACTCAAAATTCAAACCCAAGAGGGAAAATTTCTCTACAGTTCCGATTTGGGTTAAGATTCACGATCTCCCCCTCACATGTTGGAATTCCGAGGGCATCTCGAGGATTGCAAGTAAAATAGGGGTGCCGCTAGCTGCTAATCACCTCACAGAGCAAAAAACGCGCCTAACGTATGCACGAATCTGCGTCCTAGTAGACTGTAATGCTACTTACCCAGATGAAATCAAAGTCTCATTAGATGGAGATGTAGTTG
>NW_021510687.1:0-382 GCF_001605985.2 Dendrobium catenatum | reverse complement strand
AAAATTTGAATTCAACAAATGTGATGCAAGTAATGCAGTTTTATTTATTCATTACTTTGCTACAAAAGATAAGAATATTTAAGAATGAGTAGGTGAGTCATATTATACTTGTAAAAAATATTAAGTAAATTTGAGTTTAATATATGGGTAATTTCGTCATTTATGATGAAAAAACTAAAATTGTTAATTGTATCAAACACTAATTATCTAATTTAAAGTTTGAATAAGCACATAAAAAGTTATTTAACTAAACAATATTTTATAATAACTCCATTATATATAACGTTATTTTCGAAACTCCATTTTCTCCACAACCACTTTAAAACAAACTTTTTCAAGAACATCGACGAACCAAACAAGGCCTGAGGTGGTTAGAGATAGA
>NW_021510686.1:0-268 GCF_001605985.2 Dendrobium catenatum | reverse complement strand
AATCTATATTTTCCTCCTTTTCTTATTTTCCTAAGAATTTAATATAATAAATTACACATAATTTATGCATTTGCATTAATATCTGACTCAAATCTTTTTAATTAAATTTATGATATAAATCATATAGATTATATTTTTTACTTTGGAAAAGTAGCACACCTATAACTAAAATATTTTTCTTGATATATCTCAATTATAGAAAAAAAAAAATCGTTTATAATATTTTGATTAAAATTAAATTAAAATGCTATTAGGATATTTAGAAATT
>NW_021510685.1:0-214 GCF_001605985.2 Dendrobium catenatum | reverse complement strand
ACCGTCGGAGTTTCGCCGCACCACCATCTCAAGGCCTGATGTTCAGGCCCGACGTTCAGGCCCGACGTGCTACTGAAGGCCTGACATTCAAGCCCAACATTCTGCTCAAGGCCTGACTTTCAGGCCTGACGTCTTCATCTGAGGCCCTCACCTTCTTCAGAAGCCCTCAGATTCGTTAAAGGCCCTCACCAACATCTGAGGCCTTCACTTTCAC
>NW_021510684.1:0-232 GCF_001605985.2 Dendrobium catenatum | reverse complement strand
CCATCACAGCATAACATGCATACATCTCATTCATGCTAGCATAAGGAGGAACCCAAACTCACTTGCGTTTCCAAATCTAATCTTTGAATGAAATTGTAGGGATGCTCTCACAAAAGACCTAGTGAGAGCATGTGGTACCTGGATAGTGGCTGCTCGCGACACATGACTGGAGATATGAAGAAGTTCAGCCTATTAGAGACCAAAACTGGAGGCAAAGTAACGTTGGGAGACA
>NW_021510683.1:0-250 GCF_001605985.2 Dendrobium catenatum | reverse complement strand
TATTCGGTGGGAGATAGTGATTAAAAAGACTATTGTCTGACAATGGAGGTTGAAAGGACCATAGTAGGCGACAGAGATCGGAAGGACCATAGTTGGTAGGAGATAGGGGTCATAAAGACTATTATCTAGCGATGGAGGTCGGAAGGACCATAGTAGGTGATAGAGGTCAAAAACCATAGTCGATAGGAGATATGGGTCAAAAAGACTATTATATGGTGATAGAGGTCGGAAGGACCGTAGCGGTAGGAGA
>NW_021510682.1:0-415 GCF_001605985.2 Dendrobium catenatum | reverse complement strand
TTGTTGAACACGACGCAGGAAGAAGAAAACAGGGAATCAAAGTTGTCGAAGTCGTCGAACTCATCGAAGTCGAAGTTTGTTGAACACGACGTACGAAGAAGAAAACAGGAAACGAATGTTGTCGAACTTGAAATCGTCGAAGTCGCCGATGTCTCGAAGTCGTGGATCTCGTCAAAGTCGAAGGATAAGTCGTCGTTAGGGAAAGTCTGCGGGAGCAGGGATCACACGACCGAACGAGAGGAAGAGAACGAGCAGACAAGCAAACGAGAGAACGAGCAGGGATCACACGTTCGATCAAACTTTGTTGTCCAAGTCGGAGGAGGAAAACGAGCAAACGAGAGAAAACAGGGAATGAAGGAGAGGGAGCGGCGGAAATGCTTACAAAAGAAGCCCTAAGCTCTATTTTCGCATGACT
>NW_021510681.1:0-233 GCF_001605985.2 Dendrobium catenatum | reverse complement strand
CCGCCGGCTAAATCACTGGAATTTCCCCCCTCTCCTTCATGAAATTGCTTTGAAACCCATCCGTAAGAGCACCCTATTTCTTTGGAAAGTTTTCCAAATCCTGTTTGCTGCTAGCCGAGTTGTCCAAAGTCCTATGCTGGAATTTATTCTGGGAATTAAAAGTCCTCTGCTGGCCGAAATCTTCCAAGGCCATCACGTGGAAATTCCTCCACTAGAACCTCTCCAAATTCCTT
>NW_021510680.1:0-696 GCF_001605985.2 Dendrobium catenatum | reverse complement strand
CGCCTAATGTTGTTGCTCCGCCGGACCACCACCTGAGGTCCTGAGCTCTATCGGACCATCACTTGAGGCCCTGGGTTCTACCGGACCACCACCTAAGGCCCGAACTTCTCCCAGACCACCACCTTACACCCCGACTTCTGTCAGACCACCACCTGAGGCCTGGACTTCTGCCGGACCATCACTTGAGGCCCGAACTTCTACCTGACCACTGCCTGATGTCTGGAGTTCTACCGGAGTATCGCCCTTCTACTATGGTCTTTCAGACCCTTATCTCATGTCGACTAAAGTCCTTTCGACCTCCGTCTCCTACTATGGTTCTTTCGATCGATCTCCATCATCAGACAATGGTTTTTCTGATATCGGTCTTCTGCTAACTACGGTCTTTCAGACCCCTGTCTAGCTCCTGTCGACTACGGTCCTTCCGACTTCTTTCACCTTCTATGGTCCTTCTAACCTCCATCACCAGGCAACTGTCTTTCTAACCTTGGTCACCTGTCAACTACGATCTTTCAGACATTTGTCTCCTGCCGACTATGGTCCTTACGACCTCCATCACCTACTATAGTCCTTCTGATCACTATCACCAGACAATTGTCTTTCCAACCTCTATCATATCAACTATGGTCGTGCCGACCAAACAAATATGTCTATATTGTAACTCCCACCATATAATGTGCTCTATATGATGTACATTTG
>NW_021510679.1:0-254 GCF_001605985.2 Dendrobium catenatum | reverse complement strand
CTAGAACGGCCAGAATTTAAAGAAACGGCCATATCGTCCTGGTCGATCGCAAAATCATCCAGGCCGATATGGCTCAATAATTCCGTAGAGGCCGATTGGTCAAAAAGACGGTCTGATCGTTCGGGCCGATCAGATATCGGCCAGGACAATTAGACATAGGCGATCGTCCCGAGGAGTCAGGCCGGACGACCATTAAAAAAGCAGATCGTCCGGGCCAATTAGGTGTATAATCCAGGATGATGCACCATAATTGA